>NC_065514.1:28798831-28919118 GCF_006386435.1 Epinephelus moara
GACTTTTTCTCTGCAGTGTGAAAACGGCAGCCACTTAAACCACTGACTGTGCACTCCGCCGCCAAGTGGGCAGGGGTGGTAATTGCAACCGGTCAAATGACCGACGGCCTTCAGATTTTCCGGTCATTGTTGTAAAAAAACCGGTCAATGACCGAGAATATCCGGTTAACGCGACCCCTGCTCTCAGCAGAAAACCCCGGTTTCCCCAGTTTGCCGAATCTGCAATGTAAATAGCAATGTGCTTTTTAAAGGGAATGGGAGATGACACTCTGATTGGCTGAATTCAAAAACACACCTATGATTAATTAAGGGAGTCTTACTTGCAAAAGTGCAGTTGGAGATGCCCTAAACACACATGCGCCATAGGGGCAGCTGTGATTCAAGAGATGGAGCGAGTCCTCCATTAATCAGAAAATCCTTGGTTCAATCCCCACTTCTCCTGTCCGCATGTTGAATTATCCTCGGGCAAGATACTGAAACCCAAATTGCTCCCAATAGCTGTGCCATGGTTGTGTGCGTTCGTGTGAATAGTTACTGAGTAGCAGGTGGCACCATGTACGGTAGCCTCAGCACAGCAGTGTGTGAATGGGTGACTGTCATTCTGTGGTGTATAAGTGCTTTCAGTGGTTAGAAGACTAGAAAGGTGTATACAAGTGCAAGCCCATCCATTTACCATAGTATCCAATGTTTTCACTGCAGTAAAATACTAAAGTGCAGCGACTTATTTCAGTTAATATAAAGAAAATCTCCACATATCATGTCCAGTATCATCTTGCTTTTGTTATTTAACTATACCTGTGTAGAAAACTGCTGGCACTCCTCAGGCAGGATCCAGGAACGGGGATAGAAGTCATACTCTTCTGGAAACAACTCCTGCATAGTCCGCACTGCCCGACTCAGGTTGATCTTCCTCAGCATTTCAATCATTCCTGCAATGCACAAAGCAATGTTTAAGAGATACAATATATGCATGAGACTGTCATCTAACATATCAATAAAAATGCACTTGGGAGTTTGTCTTTAAAGGAAATTATATTGCCCTAAGAAGACAAAAACAATCGATAGAAGGACTAAAAGGAAGGCAAACAGACATGACCTTGTTAGGAGATACAACTCAATATGACTAAAGTGTCATATGGTGCAAGATAAATGCAAGCCAGTGACGTAGATTTGGATGCAAATTTCTTACTAATACAATAATCTCTAAAGTTTCTAAAGTAATGATTATTGCCATGGCATGAAAAGGTTAGCACCGGAGCCATGAGGATCAGTAAGGCTTTAAACTAAATCCCTCCTGCTGTGATTACAGAATACACATGAAGTGCTGCGAGCTGAAATAAAGCCATCTCTCCACCCACAGTTCAACAAGCACTGGTGTAGGGTGCTTTACGAAAACAGCAGGTTAAAGAAGAGTGATAGAGGCGGTGAAATACCTGGGAACTTGTTCACCTGCCCTGAGATGATATTTTCATTATCATGGAAGGAGACGCCATGCCAGTAGATATCACACGCTGCTCGTCTTCCCAGAGGAAACTGAGGAAACACAAGAGAACATTAAAAGGGTGAAATAAAAGATTATTTTTAAAAGTAAAGAGTGATATGAATATTAATAAATATCACGCTTTTTTCCATCTGTAAGTAAGAGAAGGCTTAATCTGTTAATATGACTAAGGACATTGGCAGGATGTTTGTCCCTCTGGTGATCCAAGAGTACAGGGATAATCTTGCCTAAAGATGGTAGGTAGTGCGTGTTCTGTTGTGATGAGCAGGGAAAAAGATACTATAAAAGGATTTAGAGAGCTGGGCAATCCTACTGGCACAAGGTGCAGCTTTTGTCCTCTACACCTCTCCTCCTGCCCACACTCACACACTCCAAACCACATATTCAGCACCGAAAGCGTTGCTACAATGAAGTCAAAAGGACAGGATATTACAGTCACAGTGTGATATAGGGATATATCCAAATCTCATGTCTGCACATTCATCCTTTGAATTTCCATTTAATTTTCCATCTCATATCAAAGCAGACAGAGGTATCTCATCTTAAATGGGGCTTTTAAACAAAAATGATAGAGGTCAAGAAGTGTTTGGACCCCTGACTAGTGCATGAGCACTTAATACAGCATCCAATCTCACATTTCTCCCACATACTGCAGAAAATCCATAACATAATATCCTGACAGTGTTTATCCCTAAACCTGTACACTCTAATCAAGAGGAGAGTTCCATACAGGCAGTGTTAGGGAGTCACCAAGCTACATGTAATAAAGTTACGCAAATAAATTACAAACAACGCTGGACCCTAAAGCCACTGGGACAAATTAGAGTACAACACCATCAAGTGCAGGATAGCTAACAAGGAGCTGTCTCTATGTCCAGACAGGCTCCACTCATTTGGCAGTATGCACCCAAATTTTAAGCTTTGTTTTTGACTAGTTCTCTTGTTTGAATTTGCATCGTGTCTCATCTGCCAATCAAATCAGGGCATATTGCTCTAGCCAACAGAGCCTCCAATGCCTGGCTGCAACCAGCCGGCCATGCAAAGGAGGTGGACATGTCATCAGAAAAGAACGCCTTCCAGAGCTGGAAATTCAACGATATTTCCTTCTAAAATAAAAAAAAGGCTCTAACATTACAGCGTAATTAAGCTTGTTTACCAACAGTAAAAATGCTGTCAGCATCCAAATGCTCAATGTCAAATCTGGGGAAACATCTACAGGTAATGTAGTCTAATAATAATGTAATCTAAGTTAATGTCACCGCAATAAGTCACATAAAAAGTAATCAAATAGGGATGCACCATAGTGGATTGGATTTTTTTGTCGTTAAGTAGCAACTCATTTGACTGATAACTACCAGTTATTAACCACCAAATTTTAGTAATCCAGTCTCTTCTGTAGTGGAATTAGCATCTCGTTATGCATGCATACTCTTATCATGATGGCCCACCAGCAGATGGAGACATGATATACAATACTTTTCAATGTATGTAATATTGATTCATTGTGCAAAATAAAAACAGCATGTTGGCTGATTCTGATAGTTCATTTTAAAGCCAATATTGTCTGATACTGATGACGTGCCAATATTAGCATGCATCCCTATAATCAAATGTAATAGGTTACATTAATTTGATGAAGTAATTAAAATACTTACATAACCTCTTGCATTTTTAATAGGGTAACTAGTATTCTGCAACCAATTACATTTCAGAAGTTACCTTCCCAACACTGCAAGCAGGTTCATAACCTGGCATAACTGCTCAGTGCATCCTCTCATCTGTCTTCAGTCTGTATAACCTGCTCAAACAGATCTAAATAATTTATTTCAAAAATACACTCCCTGATTTCCACCCAGCTCATTAATATATTAAAACTTGAGACAGCTTACATCTGAATTTCAAAATATCAATGTTAAGCTACAGTAGGAAGAATTCTGTCATGGAATCTATCTATAACTATTACATCAGGACTCTATATCAAGTTGTACTGGAGGGTCAGCAGCATATCGTCACCACTTCTAAATTCTACTCTCATGAGACCCACCCCACTGCCCGGCTACAAGATAGATGTCTGACAGAGCTGCATCTCATTAATGAGTTAGCATGGGAGCGTGTGAACCAGGGAAACCCTGCTCCACAGCCAAGACCTGCTATAAATACTGCCACACAGATGCCAGCGTATAACTGTCTAATCGCATCAGGGAAGGAGGTCAAATTAATTTGAGTAGTTTCTAAGGATAAGGCCCCAAAATAGCCATCTTGTTTATGTACGAAGAGATCGACCTAAGAACACTTCTCAACCCAATGCTGTGGACTGAACACTTCACCCCCTAAATGACCAATTGTATATCAATTACTCACCCAGCATTACATTACAACAAGCCTACAGTGAACGTAGAATCCAAAAATGGAGACAATTTTGATGAATTGAGTAAAAGGGGGCCGTGTTTAACAACAGCAAAACTATATCAAAACATCTGTTTACGAACTCTCACACAACTCGTGTATAATCCAAGTTGAATTTATCCAGTCATATGTTCAGTACTCATCAAATAGGAAGCCATTTACAGAGGGGAACTGGAATAAACATCAAATGTATCTATGCTCTCTGCAAAGCCAGACTCCATTGACAAAAACAGTTATTTTTACCTCACCAAACACAGGAGCTGCTGGTATACCACTGCCTCAATCTGTGGTTAGTTTGTGTTATTGTGTGACTTTGGTGAATCCCAACGAAGCCTTTAAAACACCATAGTAACACAATAACACAAAACAAACTAACTGATCAAGGCAGCAGAAGACCAACAGCTCCTGTGTTCAGCAATGTAAAATAACTTTTTTTAATAACAGAGTATGGCTTTGAACAGAGCATAGATAAGTTTCCGTTTCAGTTCAGTTCCCCTTCAGAAAGGTCTGTCTGTTTGGGAAGTAATGAGCATATGATTGGATAAATGATAGTTGGATTACACTGCATGAATTGTGTGAGAGTTTGTAAACAGATGTTTTGAAACAGCTCTACTGTTGTTTAACGCCCACCCCATGACTTCCATTCGTCAAGAGTTTTCTGTTTTTTGGATTCTTCATTCAGTGTGGAGGCATGCGAGGAAAACAAAGTTTCCTTCACAAATTCAACGTAAGCAGGGTGAGTGATTGATATACAAGCGGTCATTTGGGGATGCAGTATTTCTTTAATCATGTGAGGGAAAAGTTTGTTTTTTGAGCCACTTTGTGAATCGTTCACTGAAGCCCAGCCAAAGGACAATGTATTCCATCTTAGCTAACGTAGCAAAAATCTACCCATATAGAGGATATTTCAAGTTGCAGCACATCTGTCATGCATTTATAATTTCAGCTATACCTCTAAAGATGCCCCAAGGTTGCCTCCAGGTGGCATGCCTTTTAAATTGCCAGCTTAGTCTGTGGAATCCTAATCAAAATACCAAGCGCATGATTAAATGCAAGGTTATTAGTCTTATTTTCTGAAGTTGTCACTCAGACCCTCTGCCTTGTCTTTCTCTCTCTGCCTCAAAGAGGACTAAAAGTCTATTGGATTAGAGGCGCTTAAGGCTAATCATTTCCCACTGTGTGAGAGAATGCCATATGTTCAAAGTCAGTTGACGGCTGTCCCTATGGCCAGAAAAAACTGCAGATGTAGAGACGTAGTGATCTGGATGTAAATGAACCTTTAAGTCAAATGTCAGTCACTTAAATGTCCTCAGAAACTTTCCAAAATTGTATCCAGTATCCTATGTCGTAAACCTACTAAGTGGTACATGTGGTATAACTCGTTAAATTGATTTTCACCACTCAATTTTCATTTCATAATTGACAAACAAACAGAGCAAGGCTACTGAAGTTTCAACCCCTTCAGAGATGTTGACAAGTACTTTTAAATGGCACAGGATCTATAGCGCCCTTGACTTTGTTGGGGGTGGACCATAAGGACAAAGCATGGTAATGTATAGGCCTTCTGTCTACCGTTTCCGATACCAGACCTAGAAGGGTTTAAGTGTCACTGTGTGGTCATTGGTGATAAGTAGTCTTTACCTCACCGCTTTCAGGGCATTGCCCTTCTTTACTTCTCATGCATAATGGAGACCATGTTAATAATGGCTGATAGCAGGTATTAATTGCATCACATTCAAACCTTACCAGATGGTGTTTGTGGCTCGGAGAAAGAAGAACTGGATCAATTAGCATGCTCATAAATGTTTTAAAGGTGTTGCTTTATATTTAGAACAACTTTCATCCACATCCATCCTCCGTAACTTTATACACTAAAGGCATGCAAACTGGCAGCATCAAGTTAAGGCTAGGTTAATGGTGATTGTGTCAGCTAATTAATAAAGTGCCAAGTTTTCAATCAATCACTTCTTCAAACATTGATAGGGATACTGGAAATAAATAATCTATCCAAAAGGATAACAAGTCATCATACTCTAAATTGGAGCTGCAACTACCAATATTAATCTGCAGATTATTTTCTTAATTGATGACTCCATTTACACCTTACTTTATAATACCAACTCAGAAAACTCTAAATAATAATACAAATATGTGCAAGTTTTGCACATATTGTGCAAGTCATGTTCACATTAACATGAATAGTAATTGCAGAGCCTCAAGGGCCTCAGTGTACTCATGATCATCTTGACTTTTAGCCTGAAACACAATCAGCCAGAAACAAACTTTCCTGGTTCCAGAGCCCTCACAGAAATTACGAAGTAATATCTAGAAACAAAGATGGATATGACAAAATTAAAGGGCATTTGGCTGCTTAAAACACACATTAGTACTTACAAGAGAGTGACCAAATCATAAAAAGATTCATTAACATATTACCTATGTTTAGTTAAACAGAAACAGTCACGTGTTTCTGGGAATCCACTCCCTGACCTTATCACTATCAAATCTCTGCATTTTCTGACAGATCAGTTTAGCCACTTTCACTACTGTATGTACCACAGACTGTATAATAAAGATGAAAAACATGACAACTCCCCAAAAGTGAAGCCAAAACATCTCGATCACCCCTCTCGTGGCTGGCTTCAGTATAGGTAAGAAAACCCACCCCCTACATGTTAGCCGAGGGACATGTGCTAAACAGTCAAAGCACACATCAGATAAATTTTTCCCAAAGGTGGTTTCTGTCATTTTTGGTAGGTCTAACACTGATGTACATTCAAGTCTTCATTTTCCAATTAGTTTGGTTATAATTTGTTATAAAATGTGACAACGTCATGATTGACAGCTGTATGTGCAATTCGGTGTACTTGCAATCAATGGTGCCATTTGCAACTAGGCAGATGACGGGAACTTGATTCTGTGGAGATCACTACTGCAAGGACTCTGGCTCCAAATGATGACACCAGCGCAAGATGGCAGTGGCTGTAACTGGGATATCTTAGCTTCATTTTTGTTCAGTGTGAGGAAGCAGAGATGCGTTGTAGTGTTGTCAAATCTAGCGATTTATTGATACATCTCAATTCTTAATATCTGAAATGGTTTCACAGGATTGATACTAGCTATACTGCCTTGCTCTCGCTTATTGTTAATGTTTACTACAGTCATTCTACTGTTTTCTGCTCGTTGTCATATTATAGTTTTGTTACATTCATCATTTAATTAAAACTTTGAATTATTTATTTATTGTATGTACTATGGACTGCCTCTATGTCCGGAATAAAGTGCTGAATTAAATTGAATATACGCCCTTGAAGTGAATTTTCCTGGTGGATATGGATATTTTTCAAGGTATTGCATCAAAGTTAAAAATTCAGGTATCATGACATCACTAACGTGTTGTCCATGTTCATATACAGTCATTGGTATACGCATATAAATCGATTCCTAGATGCATCGCAATTCTCTCTTGAGAGATCATGTCAATGCAGAGAAGTCAATAAATGGAAATCTAAACCCATTTCTCAACATTATGATCACCTGTAACAATTTTGTAAGACCAGACTTAAAGTTTCTTACGACTGAACTTATTGGATGGTGAAATGTGACAGAGGCAAAACATGTGTCACTGCATCATGTTTGGGTTCCTTGTCTAACCAACTAGAT
This sequence comes from Epinephelus moara, assembly GCF_006386435.1. NCBI lineage: Eukaryota > Metazoa > Chordata > Actinopteri > Perciformes > Serranidae > Epinephelus > Epinephelus moara. The sequence goes on from NC_065514.1 coordinate 28,806,402, forward strand.
GGTGAACTTAACAGACGTACACACATTTTTCATGTTTACGTTCTAACTTAATATCACAGAGTGGTGCAGGAAGGAGTCCTAAAACTCAGAAATGAGTTAGCATTTTAGCACTCCTGGTTCCCTTGTTTCAAAGTCATTAGGTTTTGGGTAAGATGCCTGACATAACGTCTGTGGTTGACACAAGCTTCAGAGACTTTCACGTTTTGTTCTATGACACAAAATAAACCAGTAAATACACCTCTTGTAAAATTCTGAGGATAGCTGCTAACAAGTGGCTAAATGAGACTACAGAGCATCATCAAGCCGAACCCCGCCGAACACAGCTTTACAGCCTCGTCGTGGAGGCAACATTTAAGTCGTGCAAATGTGGTGTAGTTCATATATAGCCTAATGTTAGCTATTTACTTCTGGCGAATGTGCATGAAAAAAATCCCAACAGTGGTGTTCATTTGTGAAGATAATCTTGCTTAAAAACATGTAGGCTAAGTATCGTGAACATTTGTTTGCCACAGAGGTTTTTTCTGCAATAACCTAAAATCCAATGGAAAAATCCCATTGGCTTTTTGTTGAGGGAACCAGGGCAATGCTAACTTCCATGTTGGTTTACAAATAAATGTAATCCCTGCACCACTCTATTGCAATAACAGAAGATATTGGAAGTAAATTCATCTGTTAATTTTAATTATGGATCATTACAAATAGGCTAGGTTTAAAAAGTAGCAGATAGTCACACAGTGAGAAAAAATAAATCATGTATAGAAATCAAATATTTGCATTTTAGTCCTCTGAATCGGAATCCGCCCGTGATGTCCATGCCTAAAATTTAGCAAAAAACAAATCAATAATCTAAGTTCTTGCAAACATACCACTCCTACACACACTCAATTTTCACTTCCAACATCTGAAAAGCTTTGTGATTCACATTTAGTCAAAGATACTGCTTCTCATAAAATTTCAGATGTTGGCAAACTATTACATAATCTAATCTGAAGCCCCATTCACATAAAATAGGTTTTTCCAGTGGGAGGCTGGCTGATGTAATCATTACTAGATTGATTTTAACCCCGCTTAATAGTCCATTACAGTAGGCCTAATGTTTATGGGCTGCAGCAGTTAAGAATCTACTGTCTTTTAGCGACTGTCTTAATGCCCAGAAAAGTCATCTCAGGTTATAGAAGTGCAATGCAGGTTTATATTCTTAAAAAATCGTTAGGAAATGTACAGTGCTGTCCTTTTTTTCTAGTTCTTCCAACACACAGAGACACTCCAGGCTGCCTTTGCTCATGTGTGACCTCTCCAACCCAAAGCCAGCTCATCACACCCCCAGGCCTGTGTCTGCAAACACATGGTTCTCAATAGCACATATTGTAGTTGGAGAACAGTAAGACAGAGGTTTCCATCCATGCACATTTGTGACCAACAGCTAAGATGGTTGTCATTTAAATGAAACACTGACACAGCTGATATCAGGGATCCTCTTTGGGTCAAGCCGTGCACCACTTTGTGAAACCAGCACCCTAGTGTTTCATGGGAATAAAACCCACACAGCACGAGTGAGTAACATTTCTACGAGGCAAACAGCAAAAAAAGCAGAAGGAAAACTCTCATGTAGCACACCTCTTTCCACTTCAGCTGCTTGATGCTTATCTTCAGTGCCTCCAACGAGGTTTTGGCTTTCGAGGTATCCACCGTCACTGGTCTTCTCTTCCTTGCAACTTTGAATCCATCCTCACGGCGTGTTTCTTGAATGTTTTTGGATGGATGGATGGTTACATAGTTCCCATTAGTCTCTGACTTGCCCTGCAATATCTTTCCAGTTCCTTTAATGTGAAGTATCCGCTCATGTCCTAGTCTATTTAAATTTTTCCCAATTTGAGCAGACACTACTGACACATCTGTGGTGTGCTTGCCACAAGAGTTCTTGTCATCTTTTCCCAGCTTACTTCGACTCTTGCCCCTATGTTTACAAGTGATGGAGGTGTTCGAAGCATCCCTGGCTGCTATGGTGATGCTGGGAGGGTCTGGTGAGACAGAAGCAGGGGGAGAACACACTGGCACCTGCTCCTCAGTGTCCACACCCTCCTTTTTGGCATCCTCGCCTAATGATTTCATTTGCTCGAGCTGAATCTTGACTTCAGCATAATGATCACTCATTATGCGAAATGCTATGAGTGACGCTGCTGGGCAGGGCACACTTGTACCACAGAGTGCAATAATCCGACGCCGGTGGCAAGCTAACGTTATTCTGATATAATGTAGTACGCATTGCTAGCTTAAATGGCTAATTAAATAGTAAAAGCCATTTGCTTCTGTCCGGTCGTTTCCCAAACAGAGTGAGTGAGCAGACAGTGGAGATATGCTCACAGCCTTTAACGTTATCCAGCTAGATACCGGCTGACAGCGCAGGCTAAACAAGTAACGCTAGCTAACGCCTTTTTGCCAGATGGCCACAGTCATTCAACTTCAAAAGGCTAGCGGCGTCCACAAGCTGCCGCTGACATAACCGAGCTGCTAGTGGCAGCACTTGTAGCCAGCATTGGAGCTAGCTCCTTGAAGATAGCTAACCCTGACGCTAGCCTGTCAAACTTCATTTAGCTAACATATGGGTCCTTGCCGTTGGCGAAACTACGCTTTCACGCTAACTTATGGCAGACTTTACCTTACGGGTACCGTTATCTACTTTTCTAACGGTGGCCGGTGTTGTGGTGATGCCGACGGTCCTCTGTGCTCTGTGTGTTGTTACACAGCAGTGTCTCGGCAGCAGCAGAAGGCAGAGCAGCCCGTTGTCCAGCCTCCATCTGGTTTGAACCCAGCTGATGCTGCCTTTTGAGCTCCTCGTAACCTCCGACTTTGGAAAGGCGTGTTGGCTCCTGGACTTATCGCACATTAACTATAAATAGAAACTATGCTCTGGTTGTGTTTCAAATGTGTGTTATACGTGTACGTTTAAATGTGTTTGATTTTTGTACGCCATTGTGGATTCAAATGGCATGCCTTTATTGCAGGAAGAAAAAAATCTACAGCAATGATATCAGAAACTGAAATAAGCATATTGATACCACATCAGACAAATTCCAGTATTGCGTGTTTATTGATCTTTTGATTTTAGAAGAGCATTGTGAGCAATGAAATAGGGTGATCCTGTACTATTTACCTTTTCAATAGGTATCTGCTTAGATGTAGCTTTTGTTTCCGACAGCACTTGAAGGCAATAAGAGGATGCCATGTTTCAGTGGCTGTGTCCCCCTAATAGGGACTGTTCGTTACTTGTCTGAGGACGGGTGGTGGCTAGGGTGTGACTTCGTTTTTTATTTCATTTCGACCCTCCCCAAAGCCACAAATATTTTCCCTTGAGCACAAGCAGAGAATTCATGACATTCCCTTCAACACAAAACAGTTATTAGGTTTTTAAAACTTAGCATTTGATGTTTAAAAGTTAAAAGTTGAGGATGAAATGCTGGAGCTGAATAAAAGCATCAGGTTTTATTCATACTAGTTAGATGTTACAAATGGTTTATTTTAGGCCAAACTGTAAATGAGACACGGAATAAGTGATTTTAATGAAATATCAGTATTTTAAGCTCAGATTTGGTTATGTTTTTTTTCTGACAGAAGGATTAGTCGCACATTATGTGTCGAAGGACTATATTTGAAAATCTAATGATAGTTTATGTTTTTTTTACAGTCTCTGGCTGTGGTAAAATGTGTTATCAATACAGTGGCATGCAAAAGTTTGGGCACCCCTGGTCAAAATTTTGTTTACTGTGAGTAGTTAAGTAAGTAGAAGATGAACTGATCTTCAAAAGGCATGAAGTTAAAGATGACACATTTCTTCAATATTTTAATTACTTTTTTAATTTCAATCTTTTTCCAGTTTCAAAATAACAAAAAAAGAAAAGGGCATGGAGCAAAAGTTTGGGCACCCTGTATTATCAATGCTTAATAGCACCCCCTTGGCAGGTATCAGGCTTCTTAACACTTTTTGTAACCATTTAAGAGTCTTTCAGTTCTTGTTTGGGAGATTTTCACCAACTCTTCTTTGCAAAGGCTTCTAGTTCTGTGAGAGTCTTATATGCACAGCTCTTTTGAGGTCTATCCACAGATTTTTAATGATGTTCAGGACAGGGGACTGTAAGGTCCATGGCAAAACCTTCAGCTTGCGCCTCTTGAGGAAGTTCATTGTGGAATTTGAGGTGTGTTTAGGATCATTGTCCTGTTGTAGAAGCGATCCTCTCTTCATCTTCAGCTTTTTTACAGATGGTGTGATGTTTGCCTCCAGAGTTTGCAGGAATTTAACTGAATCCATTCTTCCCTCTACCTGTGAAATGTTCCCCGTGCCACTGACTGCAGCACAAGCCCAAAGCATGATCAAACCACTTCCACGTTTAACAGTTGAACAGGTGTCCTAATGAAATTCTATATCCTTTTTTCTCCGAAAAAAACCTTTGCTTACTGCATCCAGAAAGTTCTATTTTAACTTCATCAGTCCACAGGACTTGTTTCCAAAAAGCATTAGGCTTGTTTAGATGTTCCTTTGCAAACTTCTGACACTGAATTCTGTGTTGAGGACACAGGAAAGGTTTTCTTCTGATGACTCGTACGTGAGGGTCATATTTGTACAGTTGCCACTGCACAGTAAAACATTGCACCACCACTCTGGAGTCTGCTAAATCTTTCCTGCAGGTCTTTTGCAGTCAAACAGGGCTTTTGATTTGCCTTTCAAACTATTCCACAAGCAGCTGTCTCTGAAAGTTTTCTCAGTCTTCCAGACCTAAACTTGACCAGCACAGTTCCTCTTAACTGCCTTTTTTTTTGTCATTTTGCCATTTTTTTTTTTACCAGGTTCAGCTTCTCTTTTATCTTATAACTAAGAGGGGCAGATCAAAGCCCACATCTGTAGCTAACTTATCAGTTTGGACATATGATGCCTGATTTATTTCTTATCATTTCTTTATTTAAACTCTTAAATTCAAATAAACAGCAGACAGCGCTATCAAGTTATTTCTTAATCAGGATTTGTTGTGGACTTTCTACGTTTATAACATCTTGAGTATATCCTTTCTCAGTCAGTGTACTGTCTCCATACCATGTTTGATCTATTGACCTTTATTTATTTTTCACTGACCTTTATTGATTTTTGCAGAGAATACATTCTTAAAAAGGAGCACAGAAGAGAGATCCTGAAACCATCTGCAGATGAATCTCCTTCACCTGCATCTAGTGTGTCCAGCACATCCTCTATGTCCTTCACGGTATCACCTCCCCATGAGGTGAGACTGAGAACAGAGTGTCTTTAGTCAGGATTCCCGGTTGTCAGGAGAGCGTGGGTCTAACTGCTGAGGAAAAAAACACAAGACCAGTACCATCACCACCACATGGAGAGAGTTAAGGCATTCTGGGTATCATCAGTCAAGATTCCCCATCAGAAAGATACAAGATCTGCACAGCCAGTACTCCCACTTATCAAACAGAAAGCTCCTCTACAAGTTTCAAACCAGGACAGGACCACAGAGCACCTTGCCTAATGGCAGACAATGCAATGCCTACGGTAGACGAGGCACTGTCCTAGAGGGCACAGATAACACATTTGTCTGAGGTGTTGCGTAAGTCCTCTACACATACTTGCCCTCATCTAGCACATACTGACCATACTAGGGCTGGCACGATATCAGATTTTCACAACACTATTATCATGGACAAAAGAGTACATGATAAAAACATTATCGTGGTATCTACGTAAAATCAGAGGAAAGAAAATAATGCTTTCAGTCAAATTCATCTTTAACTTTGTCAGTTGTGCCTTTTGTCTCTTTTTTTCCCAATGAATTACCCTCAAATCAGGGTATAGGGAGGTGGAAAGAGAGACTGTAACCATAGCTATACTAAAAAAAAAAGCAATCACACTCATTGGAAAGTGAAAAGGCAACCAGATGGTGTTGGGGGAGGAAGACAAAGTGAGAATGGAAAGAAGCCGAAATGAATGAAAAGGTGCTACACAATATTATCATATGTGTATTATTAACATGATATCAATATTTCATTTTTCAATATCACTGTACGGTGAACTTCAGTCTCACTCTGCACATTAATTAAATGAACAATTCAGTGTCTCTGACACTGCATTACTCTTGCCGATATGTTCATTCATTCATTTAACGTAATCCCTTATCCTGTTGAAGGGTTGTGGAGGGCTGGAGCCTATCCCAGCTGACACTGAGTGAGAGGCAGGGTACACCCTGGACAGGTCGCCAGACTATCACAGGGCTGACACATAGAGACTGGCAACCATTCATGCTCACATTCACACCTACGGACAATTTAGAGACACCAATGAACCCAGCCTGCATGTCTTAAGACTGTGGGAGGAAGCCGGAGTACCCACAGAAAACCCATGCTGACACGGGGAGAACATGGAAACTCTACATAGGAGGGTTCCTGGTTCGAACCCCAGGTTTGGGGAGCAATGCTAACCACTGCACCACTGCAGAAGATAACGCATTCACAAGAATGTGACTGACCAAGAGAAAACTCGAAAACTTAAAGGGATAGTGCACCCAAAAATGAAAATTCAGCCATTATCTACTCACCCATATGCCGAGGGAGGCTCAGGTGAAGTTTTAGAGTCTTCACATCCTTTACGGAGATCCCAGGGGAGAGGAGGTAGCAACACAACTCCACCTAATAGAGGCTGACGGCGCCCCAGATTCAAACGTCCAAAAACACATAATTGAAACCACAAAATATCTCCATACTGCTCATCCGTAGTGATCCAAGTGTCCTGAAGCCCCGACATAAAAAGCTGTTTGGAAAAATGTCATTTGAACTCTGTTTTTAGCCTCATTGTAGCCTGCAGCTCTAACTGCCTCTCTGTGCACCGGGCTCACTTGTGTGTGTTCTTGCGCAAGACCGTGAGACATGGGCACCGCCTCCATGTGTGTTCACGCGAGCGCGCACACGTGAGCTGGGTGCACAGAGAAGCAGTCAGAGCTACAGGCTACGATGAGGCTAAAAACAGAGTTCAAGTGACGTTTTTCCAAACAACTTTTTATGTCGGAGCTTCAGGACACTTGGATCACTACGGACGAGCAGTATGGAGATACTTTGTTTATTTGGTTTTATATGTGTTTTTGGACGTTTGAATCTGGGGCGCCGACAGCCTCCATTACGTGGAGTTGTGTTGCTACCTCCTCTCCCCTGGGATCTCCACAAGGGATGTGAAGACTCTAAAACTTCACCTGAGCCTCCCTCACTATATGGGTGAGTAAATAAAGGCTGAATTTTCATTTTTGGGTGCACTATCCCTTTAATGCCTCTGGCCACAGCTGTCACTGGCGCAGAGCATAAAACAATCCTTATTGTGAAAGTGCAATATGAAATTCTCTTACAAATAGCCCCTTTCTCAGTATATAATATGTAAGAGTATATTCAGAGGGAGTTTTCATACCAACTTGCTACAGAAAATGAAATATTCTGGTCATTGTAGACGCAAAAGCAAACTAAAAACAAGATGGTTTTGGTGCCCTAAATCAAATAATCATTCTTTCAAAATGAATTACCACAATAAGTTCTTCTTGTCCGTCAGTAAAGCTGATTATGTTTCCACAGTATCTCAGAGAACATCTGACTGGCTTCTCCAATGTTTGACTCCTTCTGCACTGACTCCAGCTACAGTTCAGATGAATGCAAGAGTAGTTGAGAATCAGTTGTTTGAACCAATTTCCTTTTATTGATGGATTAGAAGTTCATTCATGTTTAATCATGTCTGATCATCATTTACAACTCCAGTCTGTTCAGGCTGATTTAAATACATTATCAATATCAGATCAGTACCAGGAGGGACATTTTAGTGCTACTGTATATGCATTATTTGTGTCTTCTGCTTCACGTGAAGATTCATTTATACACAGGAAACAACAAAGTTCCACCAATATTTACAGTTGTACAAAAACTATCACGCCATGTCGAATTTGACATTCTGCCTCAGTTGGGATAGTCAAAAGAGTATACTATGAAACTATTTTAAAAACTAAGTTTACTCACAGGTTATTTTACAAATAAAGTTATAGGCAGTGCCCTGAGAATATTATGTCTAAACAGATGAATGTGCTTCTGAAAATAATGCATTGGAAAACAAAAGAATAAAATAAAGTTTCCTCCATCTGCTGTTTATATTGTATATTCACAGTTTCTTGTTATTCACAGTCAATGTAGAGTGAAATACATCAATAATCACCATCCTCTAGAACATTTGGCAAAGCTTCATAAGCAAAAACTACTCCTGTTCATATAATAATTCACTCATTATGCAGAGGAACAGGTCGAGTAATCTCAGCCTGTTTTCAAGAGTACTGAGTGTTAGAAATTTTCTTCCACAGTAATGTCTTCAGATTGTTAAGGACTAGTGAGTGGTGCACCTCCATCTGGCTTGCCAGACCGCTGAGTGTCACACAGGTGCGTAGCTGCTTTTCCAGATCCCCACGGAGGTCTGAAGGGGCTCCAAAGAGCAGAAAATCCTGCAACAGTACACACATCTTCGCGAGATTGGGCTGTACAACCTCAGTGTTACACTGCTTCACCAGTCGATCGCAGGTGGCCGTGCAGTCCCGGCCATAAGTACAGTCTGCGTTAGTCTCACATCGTCGTCCCCTCAAAAATCCCCGCACGACTGCCTCAGATGCCACGCTGCGCAGGTTAGCCATCTTGCAGTCGTACTTTGCATTGTAGCCCACGTGGCGAGGACTGGCATCGCATATGAGGAAACTTCCATAGGAGCCGTGGAAGACCTCTTCCACAAACTCCAGCAGGCCGATGGTGATGCGAGCCCTGCGGGGCCAGGCTGGTGCCAGCCAGTGGTTCAGGCTGGAGCTCAAGGCCTCTGGAACCAGAGCCTGCAGGTAATGAGGCACCTCTATCCTGTAGAGGGAGCTGTGACCCACACGTTCTGTCACATACAAGTCTCCACAGAAACCTAGCAGCTTGGGGGTGTGCTCCTTTTCCTGCAGCGCCACCATCAGGAGGAACTCATTGATCTGGAGAAGTGCCCAGATGGACTTGGCCTCTGCTAAAGACACTTTGCCATCCTGGTTGACATCAGCTAGTGTAATGACCCTGTCCACCAAGGTACTCAAAGATGGCTGCTCACCAAGGTTAGCCTGCAAGAAGGAGAAATTATACGGTGACATATATATTATTATATACATTATAATATATTATATGGTATAACTGCTGAAAAGGACCTTGAGGAAACTGTGCAGCATCTCTTTAAATTCATCCATAGAGGTTCCACGAGTGGGTTTGTCAAATAAGCTCATCTCCTGTCGCAGTACAGAGTCTGGAGCGCCATCGATCTTCACTGGGTCCTCGATACCACACTTGATCACAACAGGTCTCTCCTTCCACAGTCCGCTGTACACCTGTGAGTAAAAAAATGTGACAATAATAAGAGCTGAACTGTCTATAGGATTGTTTTTTCACACTGATGTATCATTAGCTGCTATACAAATGAGCATAAAACTAACCTTTTCAGATGGAAGTAAAACATGCAGTTAACCTGTCACGTCTAATTCTAAATGTAGTCAAAACAGTTTGCCAGTGTTCCAAACATCTGACGTATGTATTTTCTATATATTTTTTTATAAGCCCTACACTTGGGTTTTGTTTTCCTCCAGGATGACACAGTGGGGGATATAACTATTAAACACGTCAACATTTTTTCACTAAACATATTTCCAATGCAGCATTTCACATGAAATTTAGACCAGACATTGCTATAAACTCAATAAAACTACACAGATTAAAAGTTCAGTGTGTTGGATTTAGGAGAATATATATTGGCAGACATGGAATATTATATAATAAGTATGTTTTCCTTAATGTATAATTACCTGCAAATTTGTGTTTTTGTTACTTTACAATGAGCTGTTTATGTCTGCACAGGGAGCAGGTCCTCGTCTATGGAGATTGCCATGTTACACCGCCATGTTTTTTTCCCCAGAATGGACAAACTGAACACTGGCTCTAGATGACACCATTCACATTTTTGTGTCGGCCACTATAGTTAGAAGCCCTTCTGCAGTGAGAGCTTGAAAAAACACTGTTTTTTAAATGTGCTGCTTTATTTATACTGGTTTGTTTGTTTGATTTGATTATCTGCAGATAATTTGGCTCCCGATAAAGTAAGTAAGTTAAGTAAGTAAGTTAAGTTGCCAGACGAAAAAAAAGTGAGCACACATTAGCAGGTGCCTCTGACATGCAGAACAGCATTGGAGAACTTTTGATTTGTAGCGTAAAACTGCTTTATTCAGTGTTTTTATCAGTTTAAATCCCCGGCTTTGCTTATTTAGGAGAGGAGGACACCTCTGCGGATAATTTGGTTAGCAGGTTAGCTAACAGGTGCTGAGCTAGCAGTCCTTCTGCAATGCACCGAGCGATGTTGAAGAAATTAGAAACATTAATTTCTGGAAGCATCTTGAAGGCGGCATTGTAAAAAGCTTCACCAAGCATTAAAAACATCTTAGTTAGCATGTAAAATATATTTCTCTTGTGTTATTCCACTTTATTGCACATAACTTTATTTACGGATTTAAATGGTACAATTTTTAGTTGTGTGGAGTTAAAATCAATGCCTGTTCCAAATTTCATGTGAATTGCTGCATTGGAAATATGTTTAATGATAATAATTTTCACGTGTTGCATACTGATTTATCCCACTGTAATTAGCAGAAAACACACAAAAATCTTTGTTTCAAACTAAATTGTAAATGGATGAGGCACTTCATTTCTTTTAGAAACATTCCCTAATTAAATGAGAATATCATATTAACATTATATTAACTGTTTTAAGGAATATGTGTGTGGGGGTGATACTGCTTTGATATTGAAAGGCCTTAAGGGTATACTTATGTTTTAAAATAATAAATAAAACCTGTGCCACTGTTTTGAATATTCTAAATGTAGAAAATGCTTGTGTTTCTGCTTATCATTGACATAAACGCAAAGTGTGCCTGGTTTGAAAGTGTTTTATTCAGCCAGAAATTCTTCAGTGTGCGCGTGTGTTTATTTTACCTGATGTGTCGAGGAGGTGGACATGCAGCGCTGCAGGGTTAAAGTTCTCTGATCACACAGTGCCTTGCAGGATGAGCCTGATATTATGCCCCTTCTGTAGTGATCACACTGCAAAAGCAAACAGGAAATGCACTACCTTAAACAGAGGAAACATTCAGGTTGATCCCCCTTAAGTGTCTCATCCTCTTGCAAAACTGAATCCAACATTTAAACAAAGAGTATTTTAAGATTTCTGCTTTCTTCATTTAAATATGCACGCTTATGGTCCATTATATGTGGTCAAAAACCAGAGTATGCACTGAAGAACAGCTTCATTTAGGTGCTTTTATACAGCATGTACGTAGCACTACCATTGTCAGCAATTTAACTAGTATACAAATCCAGCAAAGCTAGATGTAGACACTGTGATTGAGTTTCGTCAGCAACCAACTTAGCTAGTAAGATGACTATAAATATACATGAATGATCCAATGGATCTGAATGCATTTAAAATATCAACACACTTGAATACACTGCTATCTGATTTCCTGTAATGTGATGCGATGATTATAGGTTTGTGAGTGCTTACAAGGATAAAAATCCAATAGGTACACAGTGATGCACTCACAGAGTATCAGATAGCAATAACATCCTATTTGGAGTCTTATTTATTGATATAAAACATGCACAGCAGTCAAATTCAGGTATTAATAGCCTTTGCTTCTGTTAAAGTCCAAATGAAACGGCATTCGAGAGCATCTATATTTGGTATGGTGACGTATGTCCGAGTGAGGATAAGTGGGCGGAATATAGATGGATGTATAAACAGAGCTGGATACAGTGTGGCCCCGTTTAGTCCTTTGAAAGTTGCTCAGTGGTGCATAAAGCCAAAAAGTTTGACTTCTCAGGTGTAAAATTAACCGCATCTTCTGCATTATTGTGCCCATAGAACAAATGCACTAGAGACTTCGCTGGCCAAGCAGCTAACTTCCAGTTTAGCCCTCCGCTAACCTGGGATAAAATGATTTAAACTTGCTGCTCCTCTGGACTTTCTACATCTTATCGGACCAAATGGATCAAATCCAAGAAGTAAAACAGGTCATTTTGCGGGGGTTGTGATGCTCCAAAGTAAGATATGCATAGATACAGACGTCACTTTCCCAATGTAAGTTTATGGGATATAGTGTTTTTGGGCCCAATGGCATTATGTGACAGACCTGGAAGATGTTTTGGGCCTTGGATATAACATTGGCAGGAATTTGATTGGCTGTGTCATAACAATCACTATGTTTACATGCACACCAGTATTTTACTATTATTCCAAATATGGCAATATCCTGGATTTGATGCGGGTCATGTAAACAGCATATTCCATATAGATATTCCAGGGAGTTAATTGGGCCTTTTTTCCCCCAAATTTAGCATTTCCTCAAAGTGAAAAAATTCCAGCCAGGGGGCTTGTAACCACGGCATTTTGGGGAAATGAAGACACAACTACGTAGCATTCTGTTGCTAGCTAGCTAACTTAATCTTAGCTCTGTGCAGCTGAAAATTGAAAATTGATTGATGGGTGGATGTCATGATATTGTTGGATGAAATTGTTTGGTACTAGCTTATGTAAGCACAAAACATACTTTGTTTCACAGGAAGAAAACATGATTGGAGTTTACTATAATAATACAAAGAAACTGACTTTTTAAAAAAATATTGTTAATTAGGTTCACAATATAGGCATTTTCATTTCATTTTTACTTTGACAGCAACTTTTAAAAATGTCTCTTATAGTGCCATTCTGGTTAGAAAGTGGTCATAGTCTCATGTCGGCACCGTATGATGAATATGAAGCTATGCTAGCAGCCGGTTAGCTTAGCTTTGCATACAGACTGGACACTGGAAGAAGAAGTTAGCCTGGCTCTTTCCAAAGGTAACAAAATATGCCTACCAGCACCTTGACAATGCACAATCTAACATGTCATGTAAAAACAAACATTGGGTTAACAGCAGGCTCTTTGCCCGACTATTTCTTGGCCGGGCAAAGTGGCTCTATAGAGTCTTGTCATCACCGTCATGTTGCCAGGACGCTCCAGAATTTCAGCTCTGCTAAGCTAACCTACTGCTAACCATAGTTTGTGACAGTAGTAGTGATCATTTCATCTAACGCCCGGCAATAAAGCGAATAAGTGTATTTCCATAAATGTCAAATAATTCCTTTAAGATCTTTCATGGATGTGTGGTCAGCTAAATGAATGTATTCCCATGATACCACTGTTCTTACTCATGTAGATTACTCATTGTAGTTTGCACTGTGTAAACCCTGAGGCAGTATGGAGTAGTCTAATGGCGTACATCCAATGTGCACGCCTCTTTGCCATGTGAGGCCACAAAAACAGCACAGAACATGACCGTCATGCACTATGCACCTCTGAGCTGGCACAAATCCTCACATATCTACTGACACACCACCACACTGCTCCTCTCCTCCCAGTTCAGAGGGGTCATGTTTCTGATATGTCACCAAAATACAAAGCAGCAAATGGAAAATCAAAAACCTTTGTGCGCCCTACAAAAATCCAACCTCATTAGCACTAATTCTAGTGGCATGAAATGTGTATTTATTACATGTCTAATACTGAGGTACAACAACTTGTACAAACCGTACACAGGCTCACACACTGATGTGCAGAGCTGGTTATTTGTTGTGATGAGGTTACATCATTGATCTTTCATTGTGCATCAATTACTCTGAGTGATTTTCCCCTTAATCGCCATTTTGTTCCTTGGTGACTCATTAAATGTCAACGCCTGCTCTGTTCTCAACAGCCATACGCTCTGCAAACAGCTGGCCACAGCAGGAGAGCTGTTAAGCTATAGCGCTGAAGGCCATGTATGAAGGAAGAGGCCAGCCCAAGCAGCCCCCAGCTGTCCCTCCTCTTCTTCAAAAGACAGTCCTCTGTCCAGTTGTCCTGCCATGTTTCCCTTTGTTTTTGATTCTTGCCATTTATTTAGGTGTCCAAACATTTCACTTCAGCCGCAGGTACATTTTTGTCATTGTTTTGCAAGTCACAAGTAAGTCGCAAGTCTTTGCGTTGAAGTCAAGACAGGCAAGTCTCAAGTCAAAAATGACTAGTCCCAAGTCCTAAACTTTGATTTTCAAGTCCTTAACAAATCATAATGCGCTCTCCACCAAATGTAATGCCAATATTAAATTTACCAAATCATAAATGTTTTCTAAAATTTGCATTTATTTGTTTCAACAAGTTTGTTAAGAAGTTACTTAGCTTTTGAGCTAACGTTAGCTAAGCTTTAGCTTGCTAACTATGTCAATATTAGCTTCCACTTACTGTTCTTTGTGCAATTTCAAAGGTTTAACAAAATTGGAAGTTGTTGCGTTTTGATCTGTAATTTTCGACCTGCACACTGTTGACCACCGTGTAGTGTTTGTATGTGAACGAAATTATCTTTGGTATCATGCCTGTGGATATTCTCATTTATACAGGTCATAGTTATCTCAAGGCAATTGAATCGAACGCAACTGGACTTGGTTTTGTCTTAGAAGACGTTTCACCTCTTATCCAAAAGGCTTCATCAGTTCATGCTTGTCTGACTAGGCTGAAACTAGTCTGACAAACTGGTGTGGAAACAACCCAGGTATTTAACCTCTGGGGAGGTCTTCACAAGACCAATGATGTCACTGGTTTGTTAGTGCTCCAATGGTGTGTCAACAACGGTCGTTGAAACTCCTGCTGCAGCGGTGGTCGTTGGAGTCGTTAGAGTCACATGGGGCCATTTGTGAACGACTATTGTTTTTAGAGGTTAAGTTGTTAAACCTTCTGGGCAAGGATGAAAGGACAGCATTATAGGTGGGGGATAGGTGGTGTCGTAGACCTCCTCCTCTATTGAGAGATGTTTTTTCCAATGTCACATAGATGGCTTCTTTTACACCTCTTTCAAACCATCTGTCTTCCCTGTCCAAAATGTGCACATTGCTGTCTTCGAAGGAGTGTACTTTCTCCTTGAGGTGTAAATAGACAGCTGAGTCTTGCCCTGACAAGTTAGCTCTTCTGTGATGGGCCATGCGTTTGTTTAGTGGTTGTTTTGTTTCACCAATGTAGGAATGCCCAGACTTGTACATTGGTGAAACAGAACAACCACAACCACACCAGTTTGTCAGACTAGTTCCAGCCTAGTCAGACAAGCATGAACTGATGAAGCCTCTTGGATAAGAGGTGAAACGTCTTCTAAGACAAAACTAAGTCCAGTTGCGTTCGATTCAATTGCCTTGAGATATCTTTGGTATCATTTTTTCAATCGGCATTGGGTCTTCGTAGTTCTCCCCTGCAACTTGACTAGATGCTGTCAGACCGGTTTGAACAAAGTGGATGTGAGGAAATAAGTGCTGACTTAACGCAAGTGTATTCAGAAAATTGGGGAGCTGAAGTGATTTGTGGCACACTTTTTAAAGAACATACTTTGTAATCTTTGGGCTTGAGGGAAGGTATCAAGTTTTATCAAGTCGAAAGGCTCAAGTCCAAGTAAAATCACAAGTCATTGGTTTTAAAGGCCAAGTCAAGTTGCAGTCGAGTCTAAAGTTCTATGTAGCCTTTATTTTTCTGTTTCTGCATTAGGACTATCTGCAGTTGTGTGACAAAGCTAGAGCAATAATAAATAAGCTAGTTTCAAATCCACCCAAAGCATAGTAAAAATATTAGAAAATGTGCAATGTGAGTATATATAACCATAGCACATAAAACCAGTTTGTTTTTCACCCAGAAACTCATAAAACATGCAGCATTGCATTCTTTTTTTTCTTGGCTCAAAACAAATCTGTACTGACTAGAATTTGTTCAAACAGGTTTTCCCCCTGCATCTCCACAACATTTAACAAACATCATATCTGTACCGCCTAAATTATTTTTGCTCATACTGGCCTGTAATGCACTTGTTATATGGATCTTACATTTAACCATACCAGTGTGAAAGATCCCACATAAACCAATCCAATAACATAATATTTAATCAGTGAGGAAGTATGATTACTGTCAGAGATGGTTACTTATTTTTGCACTGGGGGTTTGCATTCAATTTGTTGTGCATGTACATTGACAATGAAGATATTGTATTCTATTCCAATATGTAGAATGTGACAACATGATGCCTCCTGGCAACCTCCTGACCAACATCACACTGATAAAGTAATGACACAGGCTGTCACTGCACTGAGAGAATATACTTACAATGACCATGTGGCACACATGCCCACGGCAGAGTTCAGAGTAAGACGCATACTGCATGTAGATGACCCAGCTGGCGATGAGGATGCCCAGCCATGCCAGGAGAAGGTACTTCACCTTAATGGCTGGGAGACGACTCTTTGGAGGGAAGAAGGAGAAGAGAGACATGACAGCTGATCATAAAATTGGCCTTCACCACAATGATTTAAAGACCAGCTGTGCACCTGACTTCAGGGTGAAACCAAAATATCTGATATGTAGTGGTGAAATAGGCATTCTTAAAGGTCCAGTGTGTAGGATTGATGGAGGGTATATTGGCAGAAATGGAAAATAATATCATAAGCATGTTTTCTTCAGTGTATAATCACCTGAAAATGTGTTTATGTGACCTGAATGAATGAACCTTTTATCTACAAAGGGAGCAGGTCCTCCGCCATGTTCAAAAGTCTTTTTTTTTTTTTAATGTGTAACTATTTTATTTGGTGTTTTTACTGATTTAAATCACCTGGTTGTTTTGGAGAAGAAGATGCCTCTGTGGATAATTCAGCTTACAGTAAAGATTAAAAGTCTATATCTTAAGTTATCAGGGAAAAAAAGGTGACCACATATTTGCAAGTGCTGGACCAGCAGCCCATCTGCAACATTCCAAACAATGTAGGAGAAACACTGATTTGTAATGTGAAACTGATTTTCATGGATTTTACCAGTTTTAATCACTTGGTCTGTCTGTTTCAGAGAGGAAGAGACCTCTGAGGATAACTTGGCTCCCAGTTAAAGCCTCCTGAACAATGAACACTTTAGGAATTCTAACTGGGAAAGGTTTCAGTTGGTTGTAGTCCACAATGCTCACCGTTAGATGCCACTAAACCCCCCTAAATCTTACACACTGTTCCTTTAAACAAAAGTAGCAGCACATTAAAAATATCCCATTACAAGTAAAAGCCGTGCTTTCAAAATCCCTCTAACAAAAAAAAATAGCCTTCAGCAAAATGTACTTCCATACAAAAGTAAAAGTACTCCTGCTGCAAAAAATAGCCCCTGTGTCTGATATATTACCATCATTATACTGTTAGTACTGATGCAGAGTATTTCAGTGTTACAGCTGGTCCTGAGGGAGCTAGTTTCAACCACTTTTGTAACAAAGTATAGTCCAGCGTTTTTTTACATGGGCGTCAACTAGCCCTCCTGAGGGTGAAAAGATAGAATACATAAATCTAAGGGAGTTTGAGATTTTAAATGGGATATCAAAGAAGGGGAAAAAACAAAGCTCTGTTACACAAATTTTATTGTTTTGGAATTTTCTCAAATCTTTGCTTAAAAATTGGCGAATTTTATCTCTAAATGAAATCATCTAAGAAGTCTAGAAGAAGAATGCCTCTTGTTAGACTGCTAGGCATATGATACATGACAAACTCCAAAAAGATACAGATTTTCTGTTGTTGTTGTTGTTGTTGTTGTCATTGTTGCTGTTGTTGCTGTAAGGGGTCGTAAAAAAAAACTACAAAAAGCTGGAAACCACTGATTTAAATTTCTAAAATGCACTGTATTTTATTTAGATTTCTTCTTGTTTTTTATGAAAAACCATCTGAAAAGCATGAGTGCATCATAAGACAATGGGCCCCTGGGCACGGATATGCAAATGGCCCCACTACCTCTTCTACACTGCAGCAAGACACACACACTTCCTTGTGGTTTTGCATCTTTTTCAGTTGTTGTCTTTGGTCTTCCTTTAGTTGTTATACAGCTTTTTGTGACGCTGTGTCTCTCTGAGGTAATTTTGTCTTTTTAGTCATTTTGTGTCATTGTGGTAATGTTGCTAATTTTTGTAGTTATTCCGTGTCTCTTTGCAGTTCCTTTGCATCTCTTTCTAGCGTTTTTGTGTCTCTCTGTGGTCATTTTTGAGTCTCTTCCTGGTCGGTAATTTGAGAGACACTTTGCAAATGAATGCCAGGGGCCTCCTTACACCTTGGCCCCAGGGCCTGTGCCCTGTAGGCCTATTCTGTAATCCTCTGATGCTGAAAAGTAACTCCAGCTTTAAAATAAATGGAGGGTCCACAGTAATAACTGCCTGTAAAATTCAGTGAAGTGGAGGCATAATGTAGCTTGAAATGGACACATTCAAACAAAGGAGCACCTGGATAAAAGCACTGAGTTACTTTTCAGCACTGAGGCCAACACAAGACTAAATGAATGAACAGCTGGTCACTTGACCTCAGGACAACACAAAGATAGCCTTTTGTTGGTTCACCCTCTTATTCTCTCTTTTATTGTTTTCTTATGGGCAGGATGCAGATATTGCCTTGGTATAGTTTGTCATGCATGCAGGTAATTTGCTGTGTGGACCCTATTGTGGCAACAAAGGCGGACTGAAATGATGCTGTCCATACATACCTGCAGACCTTTGGACAGAGGGCAAAACAGCACCATATGGACCAGTCTCCGCACAGCCCTCGGCATTATGAGCGACTCTGGAGGAGGAGGCAGCGCAGCGAGAAACCAGGGATCCCTATCTGATCACATCGTTACGGCAAACCTACGCCATGAGTCGCAAATAACCAAAACCCGCGTCTAATTATTACGCGCAGCAGCCATAATAATTCCCTCAGCTTGTCTTCTGCTGCAGCAACGACACGGAGCTGACACAACAAGAGATGTGACCTGATGGTGTCGTGATCCTATTTTTCAACACAAATCATCCGCCGGAGACAGAAATGATCAGGAGTGCGTCCTTGAAATTGAGCAATTTCACATTTCAGCTCCATATGGGCCAGAAAATCTCCGCTGCTCCAGCCCTGGATTAAAGAGCTCCCTCTCTGGACGCAGCCGCCATCACCAGCATATGCGATTAATATAAAAGCATCTTCTTCTGTTATCTCATCAGATTAAACTGGACAAAAATGTGACACAGAAATAAGCAGCGGGTTTCCCGATGAGCACACAACCTCTGTTTCCCAGCGACTCACCACTGCGCTCCTTTAAAGGCAAAGATGCGGGATCTCAGCTGTGAGATGTTTTTATACCGCCGACATAAATCTCGCCTGTTTCCTGTCATTCTCCCTGAGAGGACACAACACAAGTCAACAGCACAGCCTGCTATATGGCTATAACACTCACCTCTTAAAGTCAGAACTGTGGAAAGGATAAACACGTGACACCAAGACAGTAATTATGATATTTTGGGGGACACATGGGAACACCCCCCTCTTTATATTGATAAAAAAAATATTTATTTACATTTGTTGTCTGAAATAATCAGTTGCAAATATGACCATAAAGCCAGGGGCGCTGTAGAGGGGGGACGATCACTCAGGGCCCCACAAAAAGCCTGGGATGAAAAGTTTCATTTTATGTGTATTCTTTTTTTAATTTCCAAGTAATTAATGCCACAACTGAATTAAAACTGGCTGCAAAAATTAGCTGAAAGACTGAACTTTATATCAAAAATAGTGGAAGCTCTTTGAGGGCGCTCTCACCCCTTAATATGGGAAAGATGAGCCCCATCTCACTCCGAAATTGTCGAAATCCGGCGCTTGGGCAGGAACTTGCAGCATCAGAAACCAATAAAAAGGTGTCCTTTAATGTTGGCATGACACACGGCTGGTTGCTGCTATAGTTTAATGGCGCCAGGCAGCGTCAGGGGGAAACATGGTGGGACAAGGATGAAAGTTAATGCAGCAAAAGTCCAACTGGGGCAGGCAGGAGAGGTGGTGGATGTGTCTGACATTCACCTGAGAGAGCCACGTTTGTGTCCCGTAAAATTCTAAAGCCAAACCCTGTCCCGTTTTCCTACACCTAACCACATGCTTTTGCTGCCTAAACCCAACCATGTGTGTTTCATTCACAGTGTTGTACCAATGTAGTGCATTTATTTTGAAAGGAACTGTATGCGGCAGTAGCTCAGCCCATAGGGACTTGGGTTGGGAACCGGAGGGTCTCCTGTTCAAGTCCCCATCCGGACTAAAATATAGAGCGTGGACTGGTGGCTGGAGAGGTGCCAGTTCACCTCCTGGACACTGCCGACTTGCCCCTGAGCAAAGCACCGAATCCCCCAACCACTCAGAGCGCCTGTCATGGGCAGCCCACTCTGACATCTCTCCACTTAGTGCATGTATAGGTCCAGTTTGTGCATGTGTGTTTGGACCTGTGTGTAACTGACAAACAGAGCGATTAATAAAGTATATAAAATTAAATTAAAAAAATTTAAATGTAAATGGCTAATTTCCTGTGAAAACATACGTGTATTTTGAAAGAAGACGACGCATGTAACAGGCAGAACTTGACACGGTGTCCCCGAACATCAACAACCAACACACCCAGGGTACCTTGCACGCTGTGTGTTGACGCGGAAAGTCCATGACCAAACGTCAATATGTGACGAGGTCAGAGTGAGAATGTGTTGGAAAGATAGCTTGTCGATTCTTTGCACTTCACACCTCGAACAAATTGCAGTGTGCTTTGAAGCCTGATACTCTGGTCCCTTATATTATATCATATTGTACTGCATTGTATTGTATTGTATTGTATTATATTATATTAAACATATTTTGTACTTTTTAAAATGGGTTGTTTTATGTCATTATTTCTGTACTCAGGTCTCTCTGGAAAATGAGATCTCTATCTCAACAAGACTTCCCTAGTCTCTATATACAGACTCTACATTCAGTGAATGTAGAGTCTGTAGGCAAACCCCGGAGATCTTGCCTCAGGAAGAAGAGCGGAAGAGCCCTGGTTTCCGGTTGTAGGCTGTTTGTAGTCCGCGTGATATTGACCAATCACGTTTGAGCCGGCTGCAGTTGTTGCCAGGTTAAACGGTCCATGCGGTGAACTAATATAATTGGCGTCACTGCAAACTCTGAATACATGGCAATGGTTCAGCATATTTACTTATATATAAATGGAAGTCAATAAAATAAAAGTTTATTATTATTAAAGGCACAAAATGGTTTAGTCCGCCCCTACACTATTTTGGATTTGTCTTCCCAGCTGGCACCTGATCTCAATATGACATCAGAAGGACATTGGACTCTTACATCAGACAGGCAGTAAATTTTGGTTGGAATAAAATACTGGCTGATGATCATTTAAACCTAATACAACGTTGGAATTTCACATCATGTGGATGTTAACATCATGATGTTTTGCAGACGTTAGGTTTGTTCTCTAAACCCCGTGACTAAATGTCAAGATGATGTTGGCATAAGACATTTGGAAGATGTTGATGATGTTACAAAAGAGTTTTGTAACTTTACAACACAACTTAAAACCAACTAAATAGATGTCATCTGTCATCTACGTCAAACTGATGTTGGCATTAGACATTGAATTTTGGTCACAACATAAATTCAACCAAATACCAATGTCTGTGGCCAGCTGGATCTCAACGGAGCTCAAGCTGAGTGACAGCCTTTGCTGCAGACGCACTAACGTACACTATCATGTCTTTCCCCAAGAAAGGGAAACTGGGATTCCAATAAAAGAAAATAAGAAAGAAAGCAATCTGACTTTATAAAAAAAATAATCTAAAAGAAGCATGAAAGAGACATGGATCAAGAGAGAAAGCATGGGGGGCCTTAAGCATCTCAGCATAGGGCTGAGAATTTGGTGCTACGCCCCTGGGTGTTGCCATATCCCAGCAGAAGCTGTTGCTTGACTGCTGTGGGAAGGTATGAAGAATGTCAAGCACTGCAGCCTACTGAACTCTGATTCCTTACTTTAAAATTAAAAGAGTATTAAAAGTGGAAAACTAGAATAGTCATGCTACATGTGTGATTTATGTAGACGGTAGCTTTCATTTATTGCATATACATATAGTACTGTACAGCTGGACTTGCTTATGATGAATAAAGAAACGGATTTTCAACTTAAGGATTTTTCCTGAGGACGAGGGGGACCCCCTGGCAGATTTGGTCTCCCCAATGTTGACTCCATGGCTATGGCCTTGTGTGACACACATTTGGGTAAGAGTCCAGACAAAATGTAGTAAGAAGTTATCATCAGACAAGTCGAAGCATAATTAAATATGTCAATGAAGAGTTAAAACTGAGTGTAAGAAATTTGACTATAAAAATACTGAGGCTATCTAAAGACAGTGCTAGTCCAGTCTTTTCAGCTAACAGCTAGCATTCATCTTGAAACTGCACCACCTCGTGTTACCTGATGTTATATAGGCTATCTGTTGAGTTCCAGTTGAGCAGAAATGTGTCTCACTGTGCCCAGCTAAAATAAACTGTGTTTTTAATCCCCCACAATAATTTTAGGTGTAGCTCTGGGTCACTGTGCAATTCACCTCGGCAAACAGATACAGTGGAACAGCAGCCAAAACACCGACCCATCTCATGCTCCAGTTTACCCTCATTCGTGAACAAGATCCAGAGATACTTAAACTCCTTGCCCGGAGCAGTAACTCTCTCCCAGCCTAGAGGTGGTAATCCATGAAATTCAGAAAACCACAGCCTCAGACTTGGAGGTGCTGACTCTCAACCCGACTGCTTCACACTCAGCTACAAGCTGGCCCAGTGCATGCTGGCGGTCACGGTGTGATGAAGCCAACAGAACCACATCATCTGCAAAGATCGGGGATGCAAATCTGAGGTCCCCAAACCAGACCCCTTCCTCCTCCTGGCTGTGCCTCGAGATCCTGTCCATGAATATCAAAAACAGAGTTGGTGACAAGGGAGAATGTATGTATGTATGAATGTATGGATACAATGTTTTCAGTGGGCTATTGTGACTTCCATTGCAACATGCCTATTCCATCACATCAAACAAGGCAATGGAAATTACTTGTGGAAATGAAATTTGGTCACATTGTTAAAAAATCTCATGGTATGTTAGCTTGCTAATGTCAGTTTTAGCATTAGCAACAAATATACACAAAATACACATTATAAATGTTGTTTTTCTTATTATTTGTATCGTCTAAGGAAATATGAGCTGTCTGGAAATGACAGCCAATAAACATATTCTTGATTGAACAAATATTCACCTTGATTTCTTCTTATTTCAGTTCATAAAGCTATCTGTCCTTCAGCCATGTGCTCTCCTGCCACGACTGTTGCAGTGGTCACCAAGATCACCAAGAGAAGAAATAAAGAACTGATCCATCATTTCATTTTTCTACAGTCCTTGTGGTGTCAAGTAAGTGTGACTAAGAAAGACATTTTTTGTTTTTCTTAATTGTGACAGACACAAGAATTACAATAGCTGAGGAATCACCAATCACCCAATAGCCATATTGCATGAACGTTATTCCTGCAGGCTAACCTCAGTGAGCAGGCATCTTTGAGCATCTTGGTGGGAGATCAGGTTTCAGGAGAGGGAGCACAGCCCAAAGGTCTTGCACGGACTTGTATGTGACAGAACATGTGTGCCACAGCTCCCTCTACAGGCTCCAGGTGCCTCATTACCTGCAGGCTCTGGCCCCAGTGGCCTTGCTCTGGCCTCAGGATGGTGGTTAATATACCGTCCTTCGATTACAGGAAACTGCAACAATAAATATACTG
This sequence comes from Epinephelus moara, assembly GCF_006386435.1. Classification (NCBI taxonomy): domain Eukaryota; kingdom Metazoa; phylum Chordata; class Actinopteri; order Perciformes; family Serranidae; genus Epinephelus; species Epinephelus moara. Next base: position 28,830,178 of record NC_065514.1, read on the forward strand.
TATGAAACAGTAGATAAAACCCGTTAAGGGCTCTTCCCTTAACTTATTTGTATAATTTAGCATGTACATAACTAGTTTTTAAAATAGAGCAGTCAACATCTTTCACAGAATATTCTTTTGTCTGTCCCATCAACAGAAATTCATATTGTGACCATTTGTGACACTTAATTTACAACTGCAAATGTTAGTGGAGCATTATTTCCTCTGTCCAAATATAGCTCCACCCAACACATACTTAATATAGACTGACTTAATACTGGATATATGGATTACAGTTATTTAAACTAGACTTAATTTCATTATTCAGATTAATTCACTGCACGCTGTGAATCAAATTGCTTTCTGATGTGTCAGCACAGTGACAGTGCAGAGAAAAGCATAGATATAATTCTTGTGCAAAAAGAACACAATTTTCCTCAGCTTCAGCTAAATATATCAAATTGATGAAAAGCCAAATAGCTTAACTTTTTGTTCTCCAAATAATTAGCAGGTGTATTTAAACAGCTGCTCGTGGCACAGCTTACAGTAACTCAGGCCAAGAAGCCGAGGTTCTTTTTCTCCACAGGGGAAAATTAAATAACCAATGATTTTTGGATCGCATAAGACCTAAAAACCAGAAACAGGGGCTCTTATTTTTTTATCTTTCAGTCAGCTTTTGCTGCAGAAATGAAAACTGTTGCTGGGTTATTTAATCAGCTGTAGCGAGTTGCTTTGAAAACTCCTTCTGACTTTTGTTTCCAGCTTACTCCTGTGAGACACAAAGCTCAGAAACAGCTGTATTTCCTAAGGAAAATTAAGAAGGCAACATTTCCATGCAAAGTTCTAGGTACCTTTTACAGAGGAGCTATCCATACAGACTGAAACATGACAAACTGGCATGTGCACAGCCCAGGACAGGAGGGCTGTGCAGAGGTCCTCACAACAGTGCCTATAGCATGACTCCTGATTTTGACTTGGTGGAAAGGTTCTTGAAAAATGTTCTTTTGATGATGCTCATATCAGACGTGTGCTTACTTCATTTCAAAGTCAGTGTCCCAACTCCTTTCTACTTTTGGAAAATGATGCTTCCTAACATTAGCAGGACTGTTTTGACTAGATTCAATGGATTTTTTTGTCCATAGAAAAGTTAAAAATATTGTACTAAACTTAAATGAATTGAATGAATGTGATATTCATTTTAAGGCAAAATAGTCTGGGGCTTCTTTTTCCCCTCAAAATGAATGTAATTAAGAGCTCCACTCCTGCCTCTCATCCAGGTTACTGTCTCCTCCACTGGCCTCTAACCTTCATCATAAAAAGAGAGACAAATGGGGCAGGAAATGACCTCGATGTGGGGCAGGACGTGACTCTAAAGTAATGCATAAATAAATGAAATTCTGCTTATCTCACTTGTAATTCACTGTAAGGGCTGTGAATATTAACCCGAGTGAAATTCTGCAGATTGTTGAACTGATGTTCTGCCATCTATCAAGTTCACATCTGACAGTTTCATTGAGGTGGTATTCAACATACATGAACAATTTCTATCTCTATATGTCTTTTTTTACATCTTCCTAAAGAATGACACACTTATTGATTACTTTTGTGATTATAGTACTAATTATGCAAAGTGACACATAGATGCTACCAAACAGCAATGACTGCTTTATCCATTTACTGTACGTTACCTGGGGTATCTTGCATTAGCAGTCATATAGCATCTATTGGATTTTGTAATTTAATTTGTTTTGTTGAAATTCCACAGAATGAATCAGTGAGTATGATATTTTATAGCATGAACCAGAATCCTGTCATTAATTCAGATGTAGGTATAAACTTACAAGACAAACAAAATTACAATGTCTTTAGTGTTCTCATTGCAACAGGATTTTGAAATAATTGGCAATTAAGTGAACACACTAACAAATAAATAAATAAATAGCTGTTATAATGTCAGCAAAGATGTACTGGTCAGATTGTCCCACTGTTAGTGTAGTTAAATAAAAGACATTCACTTAGATTTGACCTTTTATTGAATATCTGATCAACAAAATATCACAAAGGTATACTGCTGTCTTTACACATGCCCCAATATTGTTCAGACATGTACTGAAGCATTTATTCAAAGTGTTCAGATGCAAAACTCTCACTTTCAAACGTCTTCAATGCATACGTTATCTGTAGATGGCTCCAAATGTCCGTCCCCAAGGCTCAGGTACTACACTGTGAAGACAAATCACAATTAGGTGTTGTGTTATATTTGTTCCCAAATTCAACAATCGTTTCATATTTTACCATCTTTCAAAAAGTGATCGCTTCAAATCCCCACTGATAAAAGTATGCTTGATAAGAGCAAAGGAGGAGTTCAGTCAGCATGAATTCTCACCTTTCCAAGAAACTCTGCTGCTGCTCCGCAGGTTCATCTGGTCTATCAGAGGTGAACACAGGGCCTCTATATGGTGAAGACTTCCACTGGTAGGAAACAATCAAGGCAAAATGTTAACTGCCTTTTTGTTCTATTAATTGCCTCTTCAAAACTCCTGTTAGCTTCAAACAGATGTAATGCACATTCATTTATGTTTGCAAACCAGGACTATTTAAAAAAAAAAAAAGGGATTTATTTTATGTCAACAGTTGCAGTTAAGATTTCTAATGAATCATATTCACATGTAGATGTTGGGTTAGCCTACAAAGAAAAAATACTTTTTTAAAACAGTTCTCAAGGTGTCAAATGTGTCAGTTCATTACCAAAACATTATAACCAATCAACAAGTCAAAAGAAAACTGATTAAGTGCAGAAACAGAAATGTATTCAAGTCACTGTTCCTCAGGTTTCACTTAACGGGAATATGTCGTACTTGTGAACTGAGTATCTAAGTATCTGGCCCGGTTCCATACCCAAAGCCCACAGAACAGTGGAAATCGAGTAATCGAGAGCCAGTCACTTACTGTCTGCCCACCTGTTGCACAACAGAGACACTGCAGCCAGAGTTGCGTCTCATGGGCAAATATTAAACCTAATGTGTCCAGTTACAACGGGAATTTCAAACAAAACTGGTTACCATGTTCTGAGATGCAGTCATCTTAATATCTGATCAGCTGTTGTCATGAGGCAAATCCAGGCATCTTCTCTCTGTGCATATATCTGCATAACAAGAGCAAGAAGACAGACAAGACTGTTTACAAGTATTCCAATACAAAATCATAACCATTAGTATTTTACATACCAAAGATCATTGTCCGTTGGTCTTTTAATGTTTGGTATCATGAGACAGACCTGAAAGCCACATTTATAAATAAGAAATAAATTTACCCATATAAGGTACAATCAGCTTTAGCCAGCTGTGACTCAATTAAAAAACAAACTCATAATTCCAGTACTGCCTCTATCTTCCAACAATTGTTAAGTGAACAGTGTGTGGCATTTGGGGGGATATATTGGTAGAAATGGAATATAATATAATACACAAGTTTTCTTAAGTGTATAATCACCTGTATAAAAGTACTGTTAGAATGAACTGTTCATCTACACAGGGAGCAGGTCCTCATCCACAGAGATAGCCATGTTGCATAGCCATGTTTCTACAATAGCCCACAATGGACAAACAAAGCACTGGCTCTAGATATGGCCATTCATGTTTTTGTGTTGGCCACTGTAGTTAGAGGCCCCTCCAAGACGAGATCATCAGAAAACCCACATTTTTTTTTTTACATGAAACTGCTTCATTTAATGTTTGTACTGGCTGAAATCTCCATGTCCGTTTGTTTTGGAGAGGAAGACTCCTCTGTGCATAATTCAGCTACTGGTAAAAAATAAATAAATAACTAAATCTGAAAGTCTGGAGCTTAAGCTTTCATAGATGACAGGTGAGCAGACTTTGATGTGCCAAACAACATCAGAGAAACACTGATTTCTAACTGCTTCATTTAATCACCTGGTCCATTTCTTTTGAAGAAGAGGAGACCTCTGCGGATAGTTCAGCTCCCGGTACAAACCTCCTGAACAATGAACACTGAAATTCTAGACGTTTCAGCTGGTTGCAATCTGCAGTCCTCACTGCTGCCACTAAATCTTCCACACTGGACCTTACAATAAAAACAATGACAAAAACGTTACTGTTAATGACATTTTATTTTTTTTAGTTACGTGTTTGCATATTAAATCGATTCAGAGAAAATTAATCAACAATAGTTTTGATAATAATTTAATTTTTAAGCAATAATAACAAAGGTTTACTGGTTACAGCTTCTCAAAGGGGATTTCTGGCTTTAAAACTCTTATATGATAGTTGACTGAATGTATTTGGTTGGAATAACTTTGTTTAATCAATGAAAGGACTACCACATAGACCAGATCATTAGTTACAATCCTATTTTCATAGAGTTTGACACACCGTCTGTACTGTCAGATTATTTAACCCTCCCTTTGTCATTTACTGGAATAAAAATAGTGAAAAGTTTGTGTCCCAGTAGTTATGTGTAGACAATATTAAAAATTTCTGGGGACATTTCTCTTCATACTAAAATTAGGGTCATTATGCTACTCTTATCACTTAGCTAACAAGAGGTCCGCCTGTATGCACCTGGATGTATCTGTATTACAGGTTTGACACGACTGTCAGGACTTTCAAATGCTCAGCATGCAGCCCCACCCGTTCTCACATAGCACCAATAATCTCCTAATAACGGCTAATTTGTATGGCATTAAGCTTGTGATAATACCTCAAAAAGCACATTGAATAAAAATTAAACTCTTAATTTGGGGTGCCATCGTGAACATGACAGCTTGAAACTAAAAATAGCCTGTTGCTCACCATGTAAGGCGGGTTCCCTAAAGCAGGAAACTAAACCAAAAAACGAGAAACAACACTTAGTACAAGCATTTATCTCAAAATAAACCTCGGCTGTGATTAACATTACATAAATATTAGCACTGTAAGTTACAGCTAACGTAATTTATAGGAGTGGAAATTTGCCAGGAAGTCGCGTTCAGTTTTAAACTGTATGCAAATACTTGACTTACGTCACACGTTAAACTTGTGTTTTAACAGTACAATTTTACAACTATGGACTTCTTTAAGATATATTTTATTATAACCACTATATATATCACTCACCATTTTGTCCTTGCAGCGCTTTTCCCCTGCTGTTCACAACACGTCGATACAGGGGAACTTGTTGTCAAAGTACGGAAACGGAGAGCGACCAAACTTCATCTACTTAGCGATCTCCGCACACTGTAGAGACGTTGAGGATGTTTCACAGCATCTGGTAATAGACCAGTACCAGCTACAACAGGCTCTCTGAGGTCAGTGGTTAAAGAAGACATTTTGTACTCGAAGGTCTCTCCTGAGCTGAGACTATTTTTTTTAAAAGCAGACATTTTAACTTGTCATAGCAGGAAACGCACTTGTGAATGTAATAACAGTAATTATGGTTCAGCTCCATTCAGTGTCCCAGTGAGCTCTTCCAGTCAGCCAGCATGTTCGATATCAGGACTTCCACTAAATAGAATGCAGCTATCATTCATGTTATTAAATGCACCTGTGCTTTGTCTAGTTTGACGTGTCAAATGTCTGCCATGAAAAGGTTTTTTTTTTTTTTTTGAAATTTTGTACAGTAAATGTACCAACCTAGTAGGTAGAAATTATATTATCAAGGATTATCAAGGAATAAGATGTTGAAGAGGGTAAGCAAATAAGTAAAAAATATATATTTCCTTTTCCTCTAACTCCTAAGTTAAAAGAGCTGAACTTGAAAACTTTAAGTGAGATTTATCCAACGAATGAAATCTAAAGATTAAGATTTAATTGCCATGTGAATAACTGCGTTATATGACAGGAAATTTGAATGTTTGGAACATGTCTTTCTAGAGTGACATGGAGTGCTGACTACAGTCTACATATTGAGTTGTGACCCTTGACAGTGAAAAGTCAAATTTGGAGCTTGCGTTAAGAACATGGACTTTGTTTTGAATATTGTCTTATTATTGGGGAAGTTTTTCATACATAAATGCATATTTAAAGACAAAACCTAGTTTGAAACAATAGAAGAATGAGTTAAAACCTTTCAGTAAACCTATCAAACTTGTTGAGGACGAGAAAGCTCTTAAGTTGCATTCATTTCAAGATATGATATAGCCCTGTTATTTTATTTTGTTCTGTTTTTATCACTTTGTATCTGGTCTTGATCTTGCTCAACCAGAGACAAAAGCTCTGTGATGAGTAAGACTTGAGAACATGCCTTGTTTGTACTCAAGTTGACTGCCTTAACAGTTTTCTAATAAAGTGATGGTGCCATAAAAACAATTTTGTTGTTGGTGTTTTAACCAGGGATGTTATACAAGACAGACTTCTTGATCAGAGAACATTTCAGTCAGTTAGATCAGGTCACTCTTAAGTTCAGCTGAGAATCTGACTAATTGAACTAAGTGAAATTGAACTAAGTGGCTTTGTATTTTATGAAACTAAGACACTACCAGGTATTTCTATAGGAGCAAAAGTCACAATTCAAACCATTCATGACAACTCTTCATTTTAAAAGAATCATAAACAGTGGCCTGAATTAAACATTTACAGGATGAACAGAATTATATTCCTAAAAATGGCTTTTCAGTATTTTCTAAGTATGTTCTGGAGTGCAGTGCACATCTTATCTTAGAGACCATCTGGCTAATTCTCACCACAAGTGCTATTATTCTTGCATACAGATATAAATTTCATATTGTAACACTATTTTTCCATAGACTGCAAAATAGGTACAGGTGTTGCAACTGTTGATGAAAGACATCAATTTGCAACTATGCTGATGGCCGTTTTTGTTTAAATAATTTGTCAAGAAAAATGCTTCACCTCTGGGTCCATCCTCCTAAACGCAAGGATTCCTGCTTGTGGTGGGTTTATATTGTTGTTAACAGAATGCCTTTGGATTTTAAACTGTTGGTAAGATAAAATAAGCATTTTAAGATGTGCTGTCATTTTGGGCTGTGGGAATTTATAACGGGTATTTTTTAGTAATTCTATTAAACAACTGTGGAGCATTTTAGATTCACATGAACACACACACACACTGAGCATGTGTGTGCTGGTGTAAACAGGGCAGATTGTCTATACAGTGGTTGGTTGCTTAGTTGCAGAAAATACTACAAGGTTGTAAGGCAGAGTAAAAGTAAGAGAGATTTCTTTGCTTGGGCTGAAGACGAGGTGGAACTGTTACTGAAAGTAAAACTCTGAGTATAAGGTGGTCAAGACAGTGGAAATCATACTAGGAGTTCTTCCAAAGCAAATATGGCGACACATTAGAGCAGTAGTGGGATGTAGCTGTGGGACTGGGAAAGGCAGACCCACACAAAAAGGATCACTAAAGGTAAGCAGAATGACCTATAATGTTTTGGCTTGACACGTTGTGCACAAAAAAGTCTCTGTACCCCGGCTATTTCAAACTGAAACGGGGTCGGCAGCGTTATCATAGGAACCTGTGACTGTTAAATATGGATGCAACAGTGAGACAGAGTGCTGGCAGTCCGTGTTAACATAAGTCAATGTTTTATCAGTGGTGCATAACATACATTTGAACAAACTACTGTAAGAAAAATGTTCAAGGTCCAGTGTGTAGGGTTTAGGGGGATATACTGGCAGACATGGAATATAATAAGAAGTGTCTTCTCTTCAGAGTATAATCAACACCATGATGCACTGCCATGTGTCTGCAGCAGCCCAAAATGGACAAACTAAACACTGGCTATTCTGTGTTTTTACTGTTTTAAATCACCTGGTCTGTTTGTTCTGGAGAGAAAGAGACCTCTGTGGATAATTCAGCTCCCAGTAAAAACCTCCTGAGCATATATATATATAATAAACAATGAAGCTGGGAGAAGTTTCAGCCCCCCTAAATCTTACATACTGTTCCTTTAAATTAGAATCAGAAGACCATATGTCACAGAAACAAGATTCATTCAAGAGCAATATTCACACAGCTCCGGTCTTAACACAAGACAGTATTGTGGATCCACCCCTGAGCACTAGCATCAGATTTTGCCTCTCTAAAATGCAGATGAATGGTGACGGGGAGCAGCAGACGGTTCTGACTTTAGAATGCATTTCTTAGCGTCTCTTATTTGAGAATATATTCTGTCACAAGCTTGGGGTGGAGGGTGCCGACAGGCCGTGCAGTAGCTCCATCTGTTTCCTTTTCTCCTTGGCACGTTTGATGATCATCTTGAATAAGCGACAGTACAACTCCACTGCAGCTGGAGTGTCGTCGTTCCCGGGCACGGGGTACGTCACCAGGCTGGGGTTGCAGTTTGAGTCCACCACACCAACTGTGGGAATGTTCATCTTTGCCGCGTCTCTGATTCCAACGTGCGTCTCGAACACATTGTTAAGAGTGGATAGGAAGATGAGGAGGTCTGGTAAGCGGACTCCTTTGCCGTACTGGATGGGGGCGTTGGTAAGCAGGCCGCCCTGCCAATACCGCGTATGGGCGTACTCCTCGCAATACTTAGCAGTGGACTCCACCAGGTGGCCGAACTGGCGTCGGCGGCTGACAAACAGTATGACGCCGCCACGATATGCTATGTGGGCTGTGAAGTTCAGGGCTTGCTGAAGGAGCTCCATAGTCTGGTCAAGATCAATTATATCTTGATCCAAACGGCAGCCGTAGAGGTACGGCACCATAAGCCTGAGACAGAGAGAATTACAGTTAGCTTACATAAAGTCTTATCAAAACTCAAAATAAATCAATTAGTCGTCTAATAGTTAATAGTTGTATAACCGAAAATTAATCAGCAACTATCATGATAACTGATTAATGACTGAAGACATTTTTCATGCAAATATGCCCCACACTTTGGTTCTTGTCTTGACTGAGGATTTGCTGCTTTCATAATCTTTTCTGATAATTTATTGAACATCTTTTCTTTATTTGGACTGTTGGTCGGACCAAACAGGTGATTTGAGGATGACACATTAAACTCTAAAAAATTGTGATAGTCAACTAAGTTGATTTTCACTATTTTAGGATCTACAACAATAATCGATCAATGGTCAGCAGATTACTTGACAAAGAAATGAAGCATCAGTTGCAGCCTTATTCCTCACACTCAAAAACAGGGTTGACTCAAAGCATCAGAGCAAAAACTTAAACAGTTAAAGGGCTGTGGGAATTCATACCAACCTGTGCCTGCAAGTGCTTTTATGACCAAGATGCACTCTGGCGTTGAACAGGTCTTTCAAAGAGAAGAACTCCGACACACGGAAAAAGTCTGGATGCTCAAGTGGCTTTTTTAGTATTTTTTCTGCATGAAGAAGAAATAATATCGATTAATGTCTGGAGAAAAACAAAACTGACTTCACTCATACACACTGCTGCTTTTTTCATATTTGTTATGTTAGGGGCCTTTCCCAAACCAAACCCTCCCCACTCCATCACAGTTTGTAGCCACCTTCACAGCTGAATGGTGTAACCTTCATTAGGGTGTGTGGTATAAATACAGCAGCAAGCTTTAGAAAATGATTCCCTCTCTGCGCTGGAAAGAGGAAGGAACTGTTGCAACTTTTCCTAACTGAAGAGAGATAAAACTCTGTCCCATTTTTTACATTCTTCATATGTATTTGCATTATTTGATCTGTATGTGCTGCTACGGTTTACCTGAAGTTCTGAGTATTACTGTTTTGGCATTAAAACAAATAAATGTATTGATACAAATAAATAAACAGAAATAAAACTTACTCCTTAGCTTCATCGATAATACTTCTTTTCTTTTTTTGTAAACACCTTGGTTTTCACTGTGATGGTAATAAACTTCCTGGTTTTGCAACAGTCCCTGTAAACTGCAAACTCGGGATGCACCAATTTATCTACCGTGTATTGGTATCGGCTGATGTTCCCCTTATTGACTGGAATCAGCCTATCAATAAATAAGATGACATTCACCGTTTGCAATGGCCGATGTTTTTCCGTTGTGTCACTTCAATTTAGCACAGACTGAAAAGCAGGGGTCGAAACTAACTGCGTCCTGTCATCAGGACGAAAGGATGCTGTAAACTCACTATTGACATGCCAGGGGACGCACCTTCAGGAGGGATGTAAACTTGAATACCTTTACACTTAAAGATAAAACAGCTGTGTCTGTCTCATTTGTATGTGATTATTATTATTATTATTATTTTTAAATAACCCGTATGATGTGAGAAGCAACGGGCCCCCAGGCATTTTCACATTATCTATCTGGCCCACAGAAAAGTTTGGACACGCTGGTGTAGGTGGTGGTTTGGAAAAGGCCTAAGAACTATGTATCTAACACAACTTGCGCCCAAAAACCTAAAACACATTTCAAAATCATGAAAATTCATCCTGCTTAAGAAATAACTTAGGCTGCATTTCAATACTGATAATAATATATGTTGGTTTTGTGAAAAAGATATTGAAAGCACAGACCATATATTTTTCCTCATGTAATGTGTAAATACACTTTGGCTTAACATTCACAAATGGATAAATTAAAATATCTCATCATTTACAGCTTCTGTCTCTAGAGAAAATATTACATTTGGTATGATCCTGAAAAACTAAAATGATTAACTCAGTAGTAATGCAACCATGTGTCTGGAAAAATATTTTATACATAAGAGCAGCATCCTGAAATCATCCCGACATTTTGTTTTATGAATTTAACCCGTACATACAATCTTTACAACTGCTAAAAGGAATAAGCAGTTATGATATTGTAAAACGTTTCCTTCTTTATCAAATAACTGAGATTTTTTTTTATTTCCCCTTGTATGTTTTTCATTTTATTTACTTTCCCCTTTTTTGTTGTCTTACAGTACATTTCCATCTAAAACGTACAGTTAGAAGCACTTTCCTATGTAATCAATCTTACCTCTTGTATTGTATTGTTTTGGCAATTTCGCTGTACTTTACTGTACTTAATTAAAATGAATGTTGCCATACTTGTTCTGTACATTTTCAATTAAAAAAACATTGAGAAAAGGAGTGCCAAAGGCTCCAGCTCACCTAAAGTTTCGTCATTTAGGACTTGGGGTGATTGGATGGAGGCTGCAGTGGCGTAGTGATGTCCACCACAGGAGTATCCGATTATCCCAGCCCGGGAGTGTCGCAGCCCCAAAAACCCTAAATATAAGACACAAATGTCAGTCAAGACATCCGACATGAACATGTAACAAGCGGCTACGGCTAGCTTCCCAGCTAGCTACGGATGCTAGCTGTAAGCTAAGTTGCTAATTTGTCAGGTAGGACAAGCATACAAAAAGCAATGCTAAAACTGCGGTACACATCTCAAGGTCCTGTGACATACACTCAAACATATCAAGACGACAACTTACTGTGACGGACAGTTAAATATATTTTGTGCACATACCTTTGGTGATAGCCCGGGCTGCCATGCTTGCTGGAAGGTCAAACTGCGACTGCGTGTTTGCCGTTCACGGACTGTCGTAAAGTTCTGTCGTGACAGCTTTCTGCATTAGACTACAATACCCATGATGCCACACAGTTGTTTTTACTCACAACTTTATTGAAAAAAAAAAATACATCAGTGCTCTGGTGTTGTTTTGCTCAAACAGGTACAAACGAACAACATTCATGTAAAGCAATAAGTCCTTTTTGTTTTCAATAAAGATGGCACTTCTTAGAAAGACAACAGTATGAATAAGAATTCATGGCAGCTATCTTCTTCAGGACAACTCAAATTCAATTTTAAAGAACAGCAACTCACTCAAACTATGACACCTGTAATTACAATTATTTAGTAACAGCATGAAACACAATCAAGAGAAACATGAGTAAAGAATGGCAAAATACTCAGATTTACGTTTTAGTCTAAACTGCAAAAAAATAAGAAATGCCCTTAACTAGTAAATCAAATAAGTGACCTTAAACCTTCCTCCATGTACTGTTATGTATTTTGGAGAACACTGCAACACTGCAAAACATCTCAACTTAAAAAAAAATCTGTCCTGTAAGAAAAAGGTAAAAACAAAACAAACAAAAAAGAGCCAAAGACCAAAATATGAAATTGCCAATTGCCTTGACTATAAAAATAAAAGCAACCCTTTACTTAAAAATAAGTCGAGGCTGACTCCTCAGGAGATTGTCCAGAGAGATTGAGAGTGACAGAGAGCGATTTTCCTTCCTTAATGTCTTCATCTTGAAGTGGGGTACATGCCATGGTACTGTTCCTCGACACATCTCCGTCTTTACTTTTCTCTGCTTTGGCCTTTTCAGCCAGAAACCTTCTGATCTCTTGATCTATGCTATCATCACTGTCTAGTGAACTGCCATCTTCCTTTATGTCAAGAGCAGTCTGAGCATTGTGTGGCAACAGGGGTGTCCTCACCCTCAGTTGCTGTTTCACATTCATACATATATTGCTCTTTGTTCTTATTAGTTTGTTTAAGTTGTAAAATGCTCTTTTTACTCGATCCACACTTGTCTTTCATGTCATCCTTACTCTTTTCTACTTTTTTCAAAGAATTACACTTGGAAACAGGATCAGCTTTGAAATTTTTGGTCTCTATAGTATTTTTCAGCAGCGGCAATCTCTCGTTTTCTTCTTCGACTTCTTTTTTGTCTTGAGCAGGTCTTTTATTTTATTGCTCTGTCTTGTGTAATCCAGCAATTGGGTGTGCTGGACTTCTTTGTGAATGGGCTGGATTCTTTTCCATATTCAGGTGCAAGTTTAGGGGCTGTGTTCTTTAACACTGTCAAGAAATACCCTTAACTGGCATCGGCAAACGTGATCTTAAACTTGTTCCTATGTACTATGGCCAAAAACCAAAATAAAATAAAAATAAAATTGCCACTAGCCCACAATATAAACACTGACAGCAACCCTTACATAAATAAACAATAAAGTGCAAAATACTGTTCAATCACACATCATCCATGTGCATCGCTCAAATGCAGAATTCAGTCTTCTGCTCTGTTATGCTGTGGTGGCTGGGTGCTTCATTGCTCCTGAAAAGAAGATGAGAATCCAAGATGAATGGGCTTTTATTTGACTGTGATCGCTCACTGGAGATAAAACCATTTGGGTCCAATCACATACCTGTTGACTGGAACAAACTGAAGCTTCCTTTTGACATGTTTCAAAGTCTTGTTATGCACAGGAGCTCTCCTGTGAGAAGATACCTCCTGCAAGCATCAAGTAATACAGATCTCACACTCTCTGGATACAGACAATTTAAGTAAAAACAACAACAGCAAAAAATTAGAATTACCACCTTGCTGATGTGTACCTCCGCAAACCAGTGAAGCTGCAATTACAGTTTACATCCAAGTCTGTCCAGACTCATATGTAACTGTGACAGTAGACAATGCTTCAGATATGGATGTTGCTGCAAAGAAGGTGCCAATTCTAAAACTTGGACATCTTCAACTCGGCAGCACACAAGATCTACACAATCACCACAGTCTCAATGTGGGTACTCAAGATTAGCGTCACCAGTTCACAATCCAAATGTCTCCCCTTCTGTTCCTGAGTGAATAATGGCCAAAAAAGAGTTTTTTAAAGACCCTTTGGACATAAATTGTCATCACTTCATCATTTTATCTAATTAAACATTTATGTGACATTTTTTCATCATTAACATATGAAATCTTGAGTTAGGGCCTAAGCATTTGTGCCAAATTTGAAGAAATCCGCCTTAAAGTGTTCTTAAGATATCACGTTCACAAGAATGAGACAGATGAGGTCACAGTGACCTTGACTTTTGACAACCAAAATCTAATCAATTCATTGTTGTAGTTTCTGCCTGATTTAAAGAAATTCTTGAGATACCAAGTTCACGAGAAACAAACGGACCACCCGAAAACACAATGCCTCCTGGTACAGCTATCGCTGCTGCGGAGGCATGAAAACCCCAGTTGTCCACATTGATGGGGCTGGTGAGTTTAGCTATCATGTCAATGAACATCTGGTTTCATCATAAAGGGATACAAATAATGAAGCATCAAACACTCGTGTTTCTACATAATTGTACCTCCTTGCATTTTTCAGTCAGGTACCTCCTGTTGAACATGCTGCTTCTCTCCTCTGTGGTAAGAGCTATGCAAGGTCTGAAGGTGAAGCCAGGGTCAATGGCAGTGGACAAAGACCTGGGCAAGGCACAGCGGGACACACATCAGACCAATTTCCAACAATTACTTAATGCTAATAATTCATCCCAAAGTCCATCTTCAAGCCAGTGAACATAAGCAAGCGTTACTATGATGTATTTTCCATTATTAATGAGAACGACCCACTGTTGCTCGGATTCCACTCTTTATTACACAGATGCACTTAAAAGACACAGCAAAGGTTTTTTGTTTGTTTTTTTCTGAAAGAGTAAAAGAAAAAAAGAAAACACTTCTTACAAAATATTTACAAAACCTGGCGATGCACAGCATGTTCAGTAACTTTTTCTTTTTATAAACAAAAATAAATAGCCTTTTTTTTCACATAGGAAATTCAAGGAAACTTCAACATGACAAACAAATGAACACACTAAATATCAAGTTTAGCAAGACAGAGAGGAGTAACTATGTGGCTTCTGTGGAATCTGGAACAACCATTTAGTGATAGAGGTAATAAGTCCAAGTTATAGTGGCTTTCATCAACAACTAAGCTTTAAATTCCCATCTATGAGTTTAAACCGTACAGTGACCTGAAACCACTGCGTCTGAAAAACAAATGTTGTTGGGAAGATGTGTTATGATATCTCCATGGTAGTCGAGAGAAGATTGTTCCAGTACCACCTGGTGTTCTAAAATTGCTCTTAAAATGGTGCCTATTAAGGGTCAATGGTTTAATGTGTTTTCAACATGTACCCTGGCCTTTTCTATTTATGTGCAAAAGTTAGAAAGGTCATCCTCAATCTGCGGGTGAGGTGAGAAGTCATCTTCTGGAATTATTGTGATTAGAACAACCTAGATTTAGAGATTCGGCAGCAGGGGGGTAATAACATAAAGAGGTCGGGTAGGGAGGGATAAGGCGAAGGGTGACATAAGGAGAAGTGCTTTTAAGTTGACGCTGATGATACAGAGTGACCCTTGGTTGCTGGACTTGATTGGTAAGGTACAACATGGAGGACAGAGTTGAGAGTGGTCTGTAGACAAGCAGACCCAGCTGCAGAGATAAACATGATAAATGGTTGGCATGAATTTGGGCAGGTAAAGTCATGGTGAACTGTATTATGTTAGGTTAGATGGCATCTGACTGGTCTTTTTCATTATAAATCTAAAGGGGCTTTCACACCACTGTGCTATGACTTGCAGCCTGTGGTCATTTCAGTGAGGGGAAGGCAGCAGAGGGGAAGCGGTTTTGAACATGGTGGTGCATTTGCCATACATGTGAACGCACATAGATTTTGCGCATTCATGCTGACCTCACCATGTTGAACTTCTGGTGGTTGCCGCCTGGTTATGGCCGATCAAACAGCAGGCATCGCGGAAGCAGAAGGTGACAAGATGGAGGAGCTGATAATTTTGGTATCTGAATACCCAGAGTTACAACGTAAGCAACTTGACAACCAGAATTAAAACTGGGCCTGGTATAACATTTCCATCAAACTTAAGATGACTGGGAAATTGTAGAAATTTCCGTTGTCTTGCTACAGTGTGCAGCTACAAGCTAGCTTGCACTTCTTCTGCCAGTGTCTACTGAAAGACCTGCCTGTCATTGCAGTAGTGGACGCTAACGGCAGCTTATTTAACAATGCTTTGCTTTTAGGGGAATGCTCTTGCAGACAGGTGGTTATCATGCGAAAGCAGCTTAAAAAAATAAGCATCTAGGAGACTTAGCATAGATTTTGATAAATGTAATTGCATATTACAGAAAATTTGACTAGCACATATTTCTCAAGTTCATGAGTTTTTTCCAATAACAGTGTTTAGGGCTGCTACACATGCTTATTTTTATTACTAACTTATTATTTTCTTGCTCAATTGATTGAATTACTGTATGACAAAAAAGCAACAAAGGTCTAACAGCATTTCACATGCACAAGTCTCTTTTTGTTTCACTCGCTGAGTACAGATTTGACATTTTGATTTACTGTGCAGAAGAACATGAATTGATCATGGACTGTATAAGTATAGTAAATGTAGCTATCATGACGTCACCCACTTGTTTGTGGACTCCCAGTCTGAAGCCTCGAGGTCAGCATTTTGGTAGCCGCCATCTTCGTTTTATGGAGCCAGAAGTAACAATATTTGGAAAGGCTGGAACTGGATCTGACACATAGATTGTACCAATGTCCCACAGACAGCCTGTCACTCAGGTAGCCCCGCCCCTGAATATGTGCAACTTTAAGCCTTAATAAAAAAAAATAAAAAAAAGGGGGAGATATATATAAATTCACCCCCTGCACAGTTGTCATGGATGTTTAGCTACCAAAACCTTTTTTTTTGTACCTGGCTAAACATGTTTATTTCTGCTGTGAAGTTGGGCATTTTAATATGGAGATCTATGGGGATTGACTTGCTTCTGGAGCCGACCTCAAGTGGCCATTCAAGGAACTGCAGTTTTTGGCACTTACTCGTTACCTTGGAGGTTGCTGCTTGAAATGGATGTAATCATACAATATATGTTGTCTTCCTGCTTTTATGGAGATATTTCTAATGAACGCAGTGACGGAAACATAAAAACCTACAACATCAACAATAATTACTTTTTAACTTTTGCACATAAAATGTCTTCTTAAAGTAAACCCACATACCACATGTACAGTAAATTGGGTAAGATTATGTAACAACAGTATGTATTTTTCTGAGTAACATTGCTAATTTGGTACATTAAAAAGATACATCCAAATCTTACGCATTTGGTCTTAAACTTAAATCTTTATTTCATCATATTAAGAGATTATTTTTCTTGGTCACTTTTTTTGTTTTTCTTTTTACATAAAATGGGAAACATATTTAGGATGATGTCATTTTCTGCAAGAATGTATGCTGCATTTTGATGGTGGTATTACTGACGCTGTCTGCTTCTTGTAGCAAAATGTCACTGTATTGCTTTTCAAGGGTTTGATGATATGAATTAACCTCAGATCACAAAAAAAGTCATGATGGTGTCACTGTGTTACATAGCCGTATAAATGTACAAACACATTTTAAAAAAAAAAAAAGCCTGTTTTGTCTTATTAACAAGCGTTCCCTTCGAGCCTATAAGTGAATAAGCTTGATCATTACCTACACTATATTCATTAGCAGGGCGCAATCAAGAAATGAACTCATAAAATTGGATTATGATGCTATGGGACATAAAGGCCAAAGAAAATACTTACACTGTGGAAAAGCCCTGCTTCTTGTCTGGATTTCTCCTGTTGCCTGACTCACAATCTGCCTCGTCTATAAATTCTTCCTCTGTTCTTTCTGGATGTACTTCTTTATTATCTATCTTCATGCTCTCGCCTTCTCTTTTTTTCTCACTTAGCAAGTCCACTCTCTCCTTTCCCTCGTTCCTTTCCCTGCTTCGAACCTGCACATGGTTGGTCCTATTAGATTCCAGTTCAACAAACACACTCTTGTCCTTAGGTATATGTACCATGCTCTCAGTCTCTCCTTCTACGGGGCACTGTGACCTGTGGCCAGGCGCAAGGCTCCGTGCAAAGGACATCCTTGGATGCCTGGCAGTAGACAAAAAATTCAAAACAGGGGATCTGAATGTGGTATTTACATTTGTCTCTGCAGAGCAGGGGAAAGGTGCTCTGCTGGTCCGTGCAGAGGACCAAACATTGACTGGAGTCTGTGATTTGGGGCCCCCGCTTTGATATGGTGGAATTGCTGATGCAGCCTCGCTGATTTTAGATGAGGTGATATGGAATGGAGTTCGACTGAGAGTCCTAGTGTCAGTCGCAGGGAGTCCAAAGCTCTGGCGCCACTTGATTGACTCTGAGCGAGAATGAGCAATGCTAGGACTCAGAACTGGCCGAACTCTCTCCGTCTGTGGGGTGGCGTCCTGGCCGTCACCTCTCCCAGAGCTAGGCCTCCTTTGCTCAGTTCTAGCAGCCCCCGCCCCGTCTGCTGGCTCCAAAAGACTGGGGCTGCAGGACTGGACTGACGGCAGATGGGACTGTGCACTCGTGGAGACATCTGGCAGCAAACTCTGTGGTGCTGGAAGAGGCTGACTTCTCAGGGGAGATTGTCCAGGGAGAGGACTGATACTTTTTCTCGGAATTTCAGCCAGCTGATTTTCCTGTTTAATGTCTTCATCTTGCAGTGGAGTACAAGCCAAGATGGTACCGTTTCTCGATACATCTCCTTCTTTACTTTTCTCTGCTTTGGCCTTTTCAGCCAGAAACCTTCTGATCTCTTGCTCTATGCTATCATCACTGTCTACTGAACTGCTATCTTCCTTTATCTCAAGAGCAGTCTGAGCATTGTGTTGCAACGGGGGGTCCTGACGCTCAGTTGCTGTTTGACCTTCATGCTCTTTACTCTTATTAGTTTGTTTAAGTTGTAAAATGCTCTTTTTACTCAATCCACACTTGTCTTTCATGTCATCCTTACTCCTTTCTACTTTTTTCAAAGAACTGCGCTTTGAAATAGGATCAGCTTTCAACTTTTTGGTCTCTAAAGCATTCCCCAGCAGTGGTTCTTCATCCTTGAGGCACATCCTTGATTTCCGCTTTAAATCCCTCGTTTTCTTCTTCGACTTCTTTTTTGTCTTGAGCAGGTCTTTTATAGCCGTGTCTAGGTCCTCATCACTGTCAAGCGAGCTGCTTTTGTCTCCACTTTGCTCTCTCTTGTGTAATCCAGCTATTGGATGTGCTGGACTTCCTTGTGAAAGCACTAATGGGCTGGATTCTTTTCCATGCTCAAGTGAAGGTTTAGGGGCCATTTCTTTAACATTGTTATCTGTCCCTGATGTGTTGGAGATGCTACAATTTTCCTCTTGGTGTTTTCTTTGCTGTAGCAAAGACAATCGTTGAGGTTTCTTTTGGATTGCAACTTGTTTTGCTTTTACTTTCTCTGGCTCATTTACACTTGGAGGCTCTTGAGTCATGGCAGTGAGTGGCTGTTTGTGCATTTGGGCCTTCTGCTCAAGAAATTTCCTGATCTCTTGCTCTATTCCGTCTTCACTATCAATAGAACTGGCATCACTTTCTTCATCTGGGCAGTTGTCAGGAGGTGAAGATAGCAGGGAAGGTTCGGTCAGAGCACAAGTGCTAAGACTGACACCATGATGGAAGGCCCCAGGCATAACAGTTTTTGAGATGTCCAGTATTGCCTCAGCACACATGAGCTCTGCAGTTGTATTAACCTTTGGAGGGGCAGGGGTAGGTTGATCCTTAAAACTTTCTACTTTGAACAAAAGCAGTCCATTTCCTTTACCCTTTGAGCTCTCTGAAAGTGTGTTCTTGGGTGTGAAAACAGATGGAGGAGGAAGTTGAACAGATTTTACTTCTCTCTCGTCTCTGGTCTTTTTCTTTCTCAGTTTGTGTTTCTTCATGTTTTCCGTGCTTGTACTTCCAACATTATGAATTAATGACTTAGTTAAGGGTTTTTGCTTGTGTATGAATGGTTTCAGGGTGCTTTTCTCTTTGAGTTGCTCAAGCTGATAGCAGCGAATAGCTTCTTCAATCCCATCATCGCTTGTAGAGTCAGACTCATCTTTGAATGCGTGTGGATTAAAAGTTTCCCTTTTGTTCTGCTGCTCTTTTTTCTCTAACTGGTATCTCTGAATGGCCTCCTCGATGCCGTCATCACTGCTGGAATCATTTGAGTCTTCCTCCACCCTAATGGTGACTGGGCACTTTACTTTGTTGAAGGGGCTAATTATTTTAGAGGGGCTCTTTGTCTGCTCTTTTGGCAAGACTAAACTTTTGGTAGCTGTACTTTTATTTGAATCCAATTTCTTAACTGTGTTGTCATTTAGGGCAGCCTTGTTTTTGATATACTTTTTTATAGGTATTACAGCTGATGATGTAGGAGTCTCAACTTTGATACTCTTGGGAAACTGGCTACTGGCAATCAAAAATGTATTGCTGTCAGAGTTCTGTTTGGAAACCTCAGGAATAGGTGGGCTTTTCCTTGGAATTTTGGATGATTGGAGAAAGGTGAAGCATGGTTCCCCCTTGCGTTTGTGATCATCCTTTTCCTTCAGGTATTCCAGGATTGCCTCCTCAATTCCTCTGTCCACAGAATCATCACTGTCAGAGTCAGTGCTCTTGTGGTTGACTGGGGAGGAAACATCTACATGTTGGTTTTCAGCGGGACCTTTAGTTTTGGACTTGGCTCCCACATAAGAGCCCACTGCAACCTTGCAGACTTGGGGGTGACTTTCCTGTCCTGGTGGCACATTTCCCTCGATCTCGTCGCCCATCTCGAGTGAGGACTGGGAGCTCCTAAGGCTCTCTATGATCATCTGGACCTTATCGGAGATAGGTGCGCCTCTAGTGGACAACTCAGTGTCAGAGTCATTGAAGCAGATTGGAAGGCTATAGCCTCCAGGTGGACCACATGTTCTCCATTCCGATTGCGTCGCTGCGACAGGAGGCACATTCATCAAGTACATTCTAGTGAAGTGAGGAGAGGTCCTCGACCATTGGAGTGCAGCTGCCTCCGATCACAATCACATTGTTCAATCTGAGAAGAAAACAGAAACAGAGTCAGGTCAAACTAGCAAGTCAGACTACACTGATAATTAAAGCCCCCCTGGTGGAATTTTCCATTAAGTCGCTGGAATACTGCAAACTGAATCATCTGCCAAAGAAATCCCCCCAAAAATGTACATTTTATCTAGGTCTGTACCCAACTCAGAATTATGTCAGTCAAATCACATTTGGCTGTTCAATATGAACATTCAACTGTTACGTCCATGGAGAGTTTGAACAAGGCTCAGCAGAACATTCAAGATGACAGCAAAGTTCATGTAATATAGTAAACAACCCAAGTTAGCCCTCCAAGCTAACGCATGCTAGCTATTAGGGGTGGCAATCACCAGAGGACTTATGCTAAGATATTATCACAATACTTGGGTTGTGATACAATATTACTGTGACTTTAAAAATGCTGTGATATGCTGAGTATTGCGATAAAATGTACTGTGACATGCTGCGATTTATTACCTTTTTTCAACTGTAAATTATGTCCCCAAAGGAAACCTTTGTCAACATCTGTTTTATCTAATAAGATAAAGTTTTCAGTCTGTTCGTCTCACTTATGCCATTTTTTTGCAGCAGTATAATGTATGTAGTGGACTGAAAAAGCAACTGATTGTATTATTCAAGTAGGCTACAGAAACTTTTATTTGTATATGTAATATAATTAATTTATATAATAAAAAAAACTAACTATACTAACGACAGATTGAAAATGTGCAAAAAACATTTCTTGCTGACACTCTGCAGCTAAATCTGGGAACCAAAACATCCCCAGAAGTTTCTACGCAGAACATTAAAAAATATCAAGACTCTCTCGAATTAGTGGTTTCTAAATTACCTCAACACAATTTTAGCATGTCTGTACATAGCAATATTTTGTTAGTTTTCAGCTAACATATACACAGATACAAATTTATTTCAGTGAACTACAATATTGCCTCTCAATACTACAGAAAATGGTACAATATATTACTACTCTTGTCTCTGTTATTTCTATACATTTTATATTTGCCCTTGTTGCTGATCTCTCACCTGACAAACACAGGCAAACATGAGGTTTCACAATAAATATTAATGTAGAAAAAGTACCTCTGTATTAGCACTTGCTACTGAACATGTCATTTTGTCAGCTGCCTACACTTTGGCCAATCACTATATATATCCTTGCAAATCCTGAATATGCAGCACAATGGGTAACTTCAATGTTATGCTGCCATCCTGTGGAGGAACTCCATGTGACCACTCGGCAGTACGTTGTGGGCTATTTGTTGTGCAATGTTTAAGTATTAAAAGTTGTTTTTGACACCCATCTAAAAGACAGAGCTTTAGATTAGGTAAAAAAGCAAGAGTAACCAAAGGCCCTCGCCATCTAATATGGTGCATATGACCGAGCAAATGTGCAATTAATCAAATGACCACAAAGTAATTGCCACACTGTGAACCTGGGGCTTTCAGGGCCCCCAAGGGGGTGGAGTGCCAGGGCAGTTGTCCAATTTGCCAAGTAAGTGATCCAGCCTTGAGGGCTGCCCTGAAGCTGTGACTGGAGTGTAATGTGAATTTTATTGCAGTACTAATACTAAATAAAACAATGTAACAATATTTAACTCCTAAAATGTAATGCCACTATTCTCACAGTATATTCTTGGATCCGTTTGTTTTTTGTCGTCATGTATGATTGCAACCCAATCACCAGAATAAATGGTAAGTATTGAATGTTTATGCAAACCACAGATATGTAATATTTGTACATTATTATGTACTGGATATGTTGAAACTTAACATTTTGACAATATTGTGGTTAACATGTGGTTATGTTTAGGTACAGAAACCGCTGGGTTATGGTTAGGATAAGATCATGTTTTGGTTTAAAATACTTGCTTTTTGGTGGCAAAAACACCGCTGGAAATGCCACGATGTCCAAAAGACAACGGACAGCTTAGCAGTTATCTTGTCTAAGTGTCAAACCATTTACCATTCCCTCCACCTCCTAATGACAAAGTCAGCTCATATGCAATCAGAACTATGTCACTTTAGGAACACTGATGACACATATTAAATGTACACATGTAATGTAATCGTAGTTTGCAGAAATGCACAATGCCAACATTTGCCTCTGGTGATTGGGCTGATGATTTAATTGTGGCATTGGGAGAAACAGGTTTAAAAATGCTCAGAATGGAGTACAAACAAAATATTTTTGTACATTTTTCCACTCTGGAAGCCCCACGGAACCCACTAAAGGGCCTCTGTGGGTCCCCTGGCCCCACTGTATTTTTTGAGAACAGCTGATGTGAATTTACTGAGCCTGGCAGGTATCACGGGAAACATTTTGGATCACTTGTGCGCACAAATGAGTAAAGTATGCCCTTGAATTACTTAATTTAGCCCTCCTAATTATTACTGTTACGATATTGTAGAAGTAGGACCTGAAGTTAAAGGTTGTTGTGACATGCTAATAGCTGTGCTTTGATACAAATGTGCCCTCTAATTACTATATCAATTCCCTCAAATTAACAGTGTTAAATCATCATGTTTATCTAATTGGTCCTTGTCCCCTCAACACCCTTTCTCTCATTCTGTTTTAACGCTACATCAGATGTTCTTTAAGGTCTCACTGATGGACAGATTCGACTGTGCACATGTCCAACTGTTTAATGCAATGCAGAATAAATATGGAACATTATCACGTCATGAGCAAGCTGGGCGGCTGGAGTTCAGTCACTGGTGGAAAAAATATTCATATCTTTTTCATGCAAGTAAAGCGGCAATTTCAGAATTTAAAGGTATCGTAATACAAGTATAAGTCCTTCATTCAAGTTTTTAAGATAGAGCACATAGGTATTATCAGCAAAATGTATTTAAATTATCTAAAGTAAAATTGCTCCTTATGCAGGATGAATGGCACCTGTCCATATCAATTATTATTATTATTTAACAATTGTTTATTACATTATTAGATTATTATTACTGATGCAGCAATGTGTAAACAGAAGTTTAATGAGCTACTTTTGAGCCACTTTATGAATTTTGAAAACCCCAAATTTCATATGCTCATAGATTTTTAAATACTAATTTGAAACGTAACTAGTAACATGCTATAAAATACAAGTAACCTAGGGACTGTTCTTAACTTATCAGATGAGGGGGTGGATGGCATGTGACTCCTTTCCTTTCTTTAATTTTACTTTTTTTTTTTACATTTTGACCCTCACTGAAGGTACAGATATTTTTGGTGATAAATGCATGACCCTCCCTCCACCACAAATTAGTTATTGAATTCTTAAAACTTACCCTTTGGTGTATGAAAAATAAAAAATAAAAGTTAAAGACAAAATCCAGCATGCATGACACTCTTGTCATGCATGCTGGATTTAGTTAGGGCAAATGGTTTATTTTTGGTCACATTTTGGCAGAATAAAATTATTTTGATGACATTTTTTCATGTTTTTTTTAATGTAATAATTTAATAATTTCAGTTTTTGCCGTTTCTGGCTACAACAAATAGTGCAACTTTGGTCATGTTTAAGGAAATCATGCCTTCAGGTTGAGAAGGGATGACTTTTTAAGAAATCTGTGCTAAATCAATACAAAATAAAACAATTTTAAGTCGTATGCCCCTCCCATAAGCCAAAATAAAAAAAACAAGTCCATTTCTAGTGCTTAAAAAAATTATTTGACATCCCCCCCCCCTCGCACCACCCCTCCCCCCTCATAAGTTACGAACAGTCCCTTAACCTGCAGTTCTTTGTGGCACCTGACTAACTGTAACTTATTACTTTCCACCACTGGGTTTATCCTTACGTTGGACTGATACAAGCGCAAAGTAACGCTGTTTAACATGTTTTGACTGCAGCTCGTTTGTGCTCGGTTATATGATGCAAACACAATTCTTGCACATGAATCGAAATGGTACCTGCCAGGCTCCGTAGATATAGGATGGTAATGTGGCACCTGAACCTAGCACGACTATGAGACTGTCCTGTGAGTAACCTAAAGTCCAAAGTTAAACCCTGCAACAACCAGTACTGTGCCCCCGTGAGCAGGCATGCTTTTGGGCATTAACCCAGCCGAGGAGTCGCTATGCATCAGCCTTTGCTAGCCGTCCTACCCAAATTGTAAAGCCACCCTTCCGACTGTGTGTGCACCCTGCAGGGGGACTGGGCAACCCGACTACAGCGTGACACCATGAGACAATATGCCCAACTCTTAATCATCCTCCTCGGTGACTGTAACCCGCTAAACCTGGTAGAAAAGTGGAAAATAACTACAGGAAACCAGTGTGGCTCACCAAAGACGCCCCGCCGAAAAAATACCGAGAAATACAAAAACCGAGCTAAAAACGTAGCATAACGTAGTCGTATGCCAACTTTGTTTGACATATCATGTGTACGAACAAAGTTTCACCAGACATGCCAACATTAGCTGGTAGAATTTTCTGTATTACATAAGCAACCGTGGTGCTGCGTGTTTTGTCCCTCCCGGACGCTTTCCTGGTTGCTACAGAGAAACCCCGGCTGTCCCCGTAACCCTCTAGCGGCACGGACTGCACCGATGCCCGGCGTGCAGCGTTAGGAGACTCCGCAGAGCAACCATGTTTCTTGGTACCGGCCATGGTTGTCAAAACCCTCGATATTCGGTCGATAACAGCGCCAAATGCAATTGTAGCCAGGTAACACTTATATATAAAACAGCATGGTTACATTTGTAGAAGAAATAGGCGAGATGGTGTGAAACATCGGAGGCATAACCGTGGCTAGTCGGTGACTTGAAAGACACAGGCGGGCCTCCCGGCTGCTGCAGCCCCGGCATTTTCTCCGGCAAAGAAAGCCTTTGTATTGAGCCACAGCTTGCCCTCCTCGCCTCGGCTATTTTCCACACAGCTACAGCCACAAAACACAGTGCACAAGTTGAACTCACCTGGATATGACACGAAACCGCTACAGTGAAAGTATGCTCATCGCTCCGGTGATTTAAGATGTTAGGAAAGCCGCCGTGGAGATATTTCGGTGTCCGTCGCCAGCTCACTCTCCGCCTGAAGCTCCCTCAGCCGAGTCCCCCTCCGCTCCGACTGCCGGGCGGACAAGCTTCCTTCAACCCAGAGTCCAGCCAAGCACGGACCCTTTCAAATGTGACATCGGTAGTTTACCCGGAAAATGTGTAGTCTACGCTTATATTTTACATTATCACACGACGAAACAGTGATATGTCTAATGTATCTGTTAATATTGCAATAATACACGAAACAGGCTTTTCCAGGAACAATGTATAATATCCCTTAAAAATACTTTTTAAAAAAATGCGTATCCCAGAGGACTTTGCGACACTGTCACTATCATACGCCTTCTTATTAGAAAGTTTTAACTCCCATACGGCAGAGTAGTTTGATAAATTATTTATTTAAATAGGGACAACTCCAAGTATGCTTAAACCATGTTATATTGGAGTAAAATCCTACAAAATACTGACCTACCATATCATTTTCAGTAATATTTAGTTCAGCTTCGACTTGATACCTGCAAGTTTTTCTGTAAAGCAGCCCAGATGTGTCTATAGGGTTGCAGCTAAATAGTGTGTTACCACCTTAATAGAGTATAACCACTTTTTAAGTGTGTTTTTAATTGCATTAAAGATCCAGGAAATAGAGTTGTTTTTTGTTGCATTTCGCTCTTATTCTCAGTTAGGGTCCACCACTGGTGTAGTGAAGGGTATAAGCAGCAGGGGTGTACATACAGACAGTGCAGTTGCACTGGGGCCCCTGGGGTGGGAGGGTGGGGGACCTCACGAATGACCTAAATTGCCACTGTGGAATGACCCCTGTGTTCAAAGAAGAGCTCAGATTATAAATGGTGCCATTTGCTATAGACTACATTCCCTCAAAAATATAAACCCATCTCTGTCATGATTTTCTTTTTCTTTTCTCACTTTTTTTTTTTGGTGAAATAGTCAGTAGCAACCTACATCAATTTATAAACTTATTCTACATAAACTATGAATGAACTATTTAAAAATCTGTTAAAGTAAATAAATAATTTCTTATTTTCTAATTTTGACATACAGGTATGCAATGATGATTGTTGGTAACATGTTCGTTGTCTAATGTCAAGTCTCTATTTGATCAAGATGTACAAGATGATACAATCTGGTAACTAGTTTAAATGCAACTCTTTCAAGCTGAGCACCTCAACAAGTCCAGTGAGCAGTCATGTCTTTTAAACAGAAAAGCAGCTGTAAGGAGGAGAGAAACCAACAGTAGGAAAAAGTAGCAAAGCTCCCTAAATTAGATTCACTTGGCTTTTTTCTAGAAAGTTGCCTGCGGTGTGTGTGTGTGTGTGTGTGTGCCTGATAACTAGTAACTAGTGTGCACTGGAGCCCATGGCAACTACCTTATGCTACTAATACTGACCCTTCACAGTACACCCACCTATCAGCCATAGAACAGTTGGAATATATAAGAAAGCATTTAAACTTCCTCCTCTGTAACCTACCCATGTACATAGTAGTACACCACCTCATCAAGTACCACTACACCACTCTGGCTCATCCCCTGTGGCTTGATCTAAATGGATATAGGTACTTTATGCAAGGTTGAAAAAATCAGATTTGCTGATGCCTAAAATTTACTCACATACTTGTAACTCCAGTAAATACATTAAATTGAAAGGTGTACCCTGCCTCTCACCCAATGTCAGCTGGGATTGGCTCCACAAACTCAAACTCTCCCACCACTCGTAACGTATAATCCAAGTCTCATTTATTCAGCCATATGCTCAGTACTTCCTAACCAAATGCATTTAGGTAAAACTTAAAAAAAAACAAAAACTAAACTGAAAGTGAAACTTATCTAAAATCTCTTTAATCGAGACTCTAATGCTAAAGTTTGCTAGCCAAAATGGATGAGTTTTACTGTTGTTAAACGTGGTCCCGAATCAGTCAGTGAATAAGTACGCTCTACAGGAGGCATGCGAAATGAAGTTTTCTTCACAAATTCAAAATAACACAGCATGACTTACTGATATAGAAATGGTCATTTTGTGGGTGAGGTATTCCTTATTACACCTTATTACAAAGAGGAATGTGTGTACTATTTAAAATGTCAACACATGGGCAATTCATACTAAATGCAATGCATTAGTGACCCTACCAGCCCAGACCCAAAACAAATTGTTTTTTTACCGATTTAAAGTTGTGTTAAAACTATTCATGAGAGATAATACATACATTTGCCTGCTTTTTATACGTGCTGTGCTGTATATTTTACTGTTATTATGAAATGTCGATTGTAATGTTTTAGCTGGCATTTAACACCTTGCCTGGGGACTGCAGTTGGAAACTAGCTACTCAGCTAAAACTGGCCCATTTACAGAAATGTTCATTAATGTGCACTGTCCCTGTACAAATAAACAAATAAATGAAATGAAATGAAAATGACATTAAGTCGATGCAAACCTCTTTAGATACAGTACAAAATGACTTCTGAGATAAAAATGTAGCACCTTTTGTCATTTGACATGAACTATTTACACAAATGTAATTTGAAACACTGTGGCTATACATCCAAAATTGATCACTTGCTTTCACTTGCCTTACAAATTTCTCAAACTTTCACGTTTTGGATTCTTAGTTCTTCTCAAGACACCAGCAGCCCCGAATGAGCTCAAATCTTACACCCAGACACCAGCAGCCCCTGATGAACTCATATCTTACATCCAACACATTGACTGAGAGTCCTCTCACTCTCCTCTCTCTCATTAACCCTGAATGGGGTTAATAGAAGCTTATCTTGTGCACGGTTCAGGCTACTGCAATTTAAAGTCTTGCCTTGTGTGCAATATCTAAGCTTGTAAAAGTATTTGTGACAACCTACAGGACCAGCACGTCACCCATAGACTTCAGCCATGCCCCTGTTTATCGAAAATATTTTAAATGTTTTTCAGAATATATTTTCAGCCAAAACATCTGAGCAGCCATCTTGGAGTTGCAAAATAGAAGGTAACAAGCACACAGATAACAAATATATTATAGCTTTTTAGTCAGTATGATATGGGTGTTGTCTTGCCCTCTTGAAACATGTTAGGATGGGATGTAGGAATACAATGTGGGATACATTTCTGAAAAAAAAGTATCGAATGAGGAAATAAAGGAAAAAAGGCCTTAAAAAATGTCTTTATAAGTCCTATTTTTAAATTTTCTTAATCTTAATAAATTAGAGGGATACAGAGCAGATATATATGCCCTGATGCATGTTACCTTATGCTATTATGATGTATCTGTGACTTAGGATTGCTGTCGCCATGCTGCACTATTACCAGTGCCACTCCTGTTGGCGCACATCCTTTCCCGTTACAGGAGCTCTGAGTCACGTTCCATTGTTTCTGTTGGGATATGCCGCAGTTTGATGGGTTTCTTTCCAGGGTTGTTCCTCTGATCCTGATCCCAAAAAGCAACACAGCTTCTCAAGAGGCAATTAATCCACTAAAGTGTCTGGCTACATGCCTCCTGTAAGTAAACATCCAGTTCTGTTTGGCTTTGAGTCAGTCAGTAAAGTGTAGTTAGTATTTTCATCCAATTGGTGCTAGTTTAAACCAGGATTTCCCTTGATATTTGTGTTATTCATGAATGCTTCTAATGGTAAACAGAGGGATTTAGGGCTGCAACCATCTAGTATTTTAATTATTGATTAATTTAAATAATTGATTAGTCTTCGAAACATCAAAGTTCATCAAAGCTCAGTTCAAGTTAGCATTGGAGGAACAGTGAAAAAACTGCAAAACCTAATAAAAACAATTTACAAAAAAACAAAAAACAACAACAAAAAAAAAAAACATATATAAAGCTGCAAAAATATACACTTACCATAGAACTTCAATTAAAGTGACACTTACCTTTCTGGAAATTTTACGTTTTTCTTTGTTTAGGTTAAAATGCTATTAATAAGCTGATGGCACACTATAATGTAAGTGGATTCCACCAGAGATAAAAACTCATAATTATACCATTCTCATATGGTTTTAAGAAAACTCTGACCAAGCGTCCTGTCTGTCCTCCCCACATGGAGGCCTCCAACTGACGTAACCGCTCGCATAACATCCACAACAATTTTTTTCTGAATGCTGTGTGAAATGCAAGTAAGGTAAGAGTAGCTTTAAAAGCCTAGTCCCAATTAAACCCAGTCCCTTTTACTAGCCGGGTGTAGTTACACAGTTTTACAAATAAAGGCCTGTCTCAGTTTTTATACAAGTTGTTTGGATGTAAAAAAAAAACAGGTTGTTGACTACCCACTTGAGCTAACATTAGTTAGCTGTTAAGATGACACATACAATTATAAATGTTTAAATGTTTGTCAATATGGACATGCTGCACATTGTTAGCTCAGTTGATTTCATTTCACTGAAACCATGAGCACAAGAGAGGACCGCAAGTCATTCAGATTTACCTGCATGATGAGAAATCAAGTGGTGACACCCTTCTTCTGAAGCTGTATAAAGTCAGAATATGTGTGTATTCCTCGATTACCCAGTAAGTTATTCCTTTAGTTCGTAAGGGTCCACCAATCCAAAGAATCAAAGCTGCTTTTTTTCACAACAATTAATCCAAGTTATGAATATTGTTTTAACAGGATAAAATGATGTTGTGTCGGTATACCAGGTGTCGTTATCCTTGGGTACCATGAAACAAAAGTCATAACATAACACATAATTGAATTTTGATTTCTGTGTAAAAGGAATTAAAGGCCTGTTCCATATAGACATGTGTCCCTAATATAAGCCTGTTGAGTTCAGTGATTTAAGCAAATAACAGCCCAGGCAACTTATTGAAATTGTATGGTTGCTTTATAGCCCATGGCTAGTGTGCTGTTGATGAGTAGGGGAGACGGGGTATGGTTGTAACCTTTTTGACATTTCTCTCTGTATCTTGGAGCTCTCTTAAACCAGTGCATTCAAAAATGTGACACCAACTAGTTACATGTTTTTGCTATTCAATGGTGGAGCTGTTATCTCTGTAACACTGACTGAATATATCTGGTTTTAGTCTCAAACACAAGGATAGAAATACACTGTGTCCTAACTGGATGCGACACGAGCGAATGTCAGTGACTAAATCACTTTGATTGTATTGTTTTCTATTGGACTGTCCTGTTTGCGAGTGACACAGCAAACTGGTGTTTGAGCAAAACATTTGCTAGATGCCCCTTATCTATTTTATTCCTGATGCTTGCATTTAAAGCACTGAAATGGACGAGGAATGGCTGATTCACAAGGTTGATATAAAGAGTTATTATATCATACATCCTCATTTTACAACAAAAACCTAAATGAGTTGGCTTCTGTCTGGAGGGAAATTGCCAGGGAGCTGAAAGTTACTGGTAAGTATTGTGCTGGCGAGCCAGCTTGTTTTACAGAGTGGAGATGGTGGTATTATAATAGTATTGTATGGGAGGAACAACAATGATGTCTATAAGTTACCTGCGATAGTATTGTTGTGAATATGAATAATGAGGAAGTATGTACTCACCCATCTCCTCAGTGGTTACTGGAGAGCATCCATTGTGATAGTCAGACACTTGCTCGCTATTAGGACATAGTGTTACTTGTGGCATAGCTTGGGGTAAAATATGACATTAAAGGACAACTTCGGTATTTTTCAACCTGGGCTCTATTTTCCCATGTGTATGTGTGCGTATGATTCATGGGTACCACTCGTTCTAAAATTGGTTCAGTATTGAGCTGTGAAACAAGCTAAAACGGTAATGGGGGCAAATGTGTCCCGTATAAAAGTGCTTTTTTTCGCCACTGACCGGTTCAGATCGCCAGTGCTATCTCTGTAAATAGCATATGGTAGCGGCCCTGGGGCAGTGGTGAGTGTGAATGAGTAGAGTCAGCTGTCAGTCAGTGTTGGTTGTCCCCGCTCGGTATTGTAAATGAGTATGTGTGTGTGAAGTGTGTGTTACGCTAGAAGAGTCAGAGGACGGAGTCTTTTACGTGCTACCCCCTGGAGTGTTACCGGAGTTTTTGGAGTGCTCAAATAAACGGGCCTTTTTCCCGAACGCAAGAACAGGATGTCGCACAACACCCCGGGACGCATTTGCCCCCATTACCGTTTCAGCTCGTTTCGCAGCTCAATACTGAACCAATTTTAGAACGAGTGGTACCCATGAATCATACGCACAATACGCACACATACACATGGGGAAATAGGGCCCAGGTTGAAAAATACCAAAGTTGTCCTTTAATAAAAAATGATTATGAAAATTATGGTGTGTGAGTGTCTGGTTATGTGTGCTTGTCTGTACTGTATTTGTGCGTGTGTGTGTGCGTGTGTGTGTGTGTGTGTGTGTGAACCAAGTATATTAAAATTTTCTTTGGGACATGTTAGATTTTTACATACATTGTTACAACTTAACTCAGACTCCTGTAGCCACAAACTAGCTTACCTCACAGCTAACGGCTAAAACATCAGCACTAACAATTTGCATGAAAGACATACATAGACTGATATAAACGTGACTGCAGTTTGATGAATCTAACTACTAAGCAGGCAGTGCTATAGCAAAAATAAACGAAGTAAAAAAATACTTTCTTACATTGAAAGTATTATTTTTTTCCTTATAAACCTGGCTGTGTCTGCAGAGTGAATCAGATAGCTTGCTTTGGAGCGTTACAGTAATTCTGTGTTACAACCATTCCCGGTCTCTCCTACACCAGTTACTAAGACAGTGGCTCAGGTCAGTATAAATCAACTACGGCAAGCCAGTAACAGAAACAGAGTGACTCACCCACACTGTGACTTTTGTCAGGCTGTGCAGTGATCCACATAATGCAAGACCAGATTCTCAGGCCTGAAACGCTCTCACTTCACCTTTGACATTTCACTACACGTCTCCAGGATGGAATTCAGTTTTTATCGCTATCCATCATCTTCACATTCTCCACACACACACACACACACACACACACACACACACACCTACTCATCCTCATCTCGTGTCTTGACTTATGATGAGTCCAATGTGTTTTAATCACATGTATTAATCACCATAAACATAAAAACACTCATAGGTCAATAATGGAATAAATGTAATTCTGTGGATCTGATGTTGTGTATTATATGATTCAAAACAGCCATTTGCAGTTTTGTTTCTTACACTGTATTGCACTGAGCACGGAAAAGAGATCAATTTTTTTTAACATGGTAACAAGTTGCATTGCCCGTGTAAACATTACTTATAATTACCAAAAGTGTTAAACAGATGCATGCTATGCTACGCTCTTAATGTGTGGCTCCGTGCCAGTTATTTCCGATCACCCTTTATTTACATAGATAGAGTGATGATATTCAGCCCGCAGTGCTGAGTATGTAAATTTACTCTGTCCACTGAATTTCAGAGTATATTTACAACAGTGTGAAAAACAATAGACATTCATGTTGGAAATTGAGTTAGGCAACAGCCGGGGTTTATATTTTTTTCATTTATTTGTGAGTTTTTCACCGGCCGCACTGTCAACTTCCCACACAGTCAACCAGATGGAAACATGTATCATTGAAAAAGAGGCCTGTGAAAGGTGCAAATGATGGTTAATGGTCAACATTGCCTTTGACTGCCATTATAAATGCATGGAAGATGCCTTTTTATAAATCAGTTTATCAAACATTTAATCATTATTTTCAATAAGTAAAGTAATCTGACTCCCTTATAATCTATAAACAAGTGACTTGGGATCCTCTCTATTAAAGGACTTTGTTCACATGTTATAATCAAGCAGTCAACATCAGTCTGTCTCCTCACATGTCTGTCGGACTATAGGAAAA
Organism: Epinephelus moara; assembly: GCF_006386435.1. Taxonomy (NCBI): domain Eukaryota; kingdom Metazoa; phylum Chordata; class Actinopteri; order Perciformes; family Serranidae; genus Epinephelus; species Epinephelus moara. Next base: position 28,863,573 of record NC_065514.1, read on the forward strand.
GGTTGGACCACAAGGAGCTGATATACTGGACCTACACTATTCTAAATGCATACTGTTTGAGATCCTCTATTCTGCCTCACTGCAGGAAATGAAGTGATCTGAGTGGCACTAATGGTAATGTGACTGAACCAACTGGCCCCATTTTCATGGCAAAGACTGGCACAAGCAGCAGTACAAAATATTTGTACGTCCCTGACCTTGAAATGCACTTTGCTTGGTCATTTGTTGTTTTCATTTGCATGCAAATCAGGATGCTGATGGGCTGGTTCTTGGTACTTGGTGACTCTGACGTTGCACCGACAATAGACGTCAGAGGACTGCGTCAGTTCTCAAACAAACATCATCCAATTGATAGTAAAACAAGGTACGTGACGGAAATCCAAAGCTCTCTCACTTTCTGTCTCTCTTTGTGTCTCTCCTGCTGCTTCTTGTCCAGAAACTTGCTGTCTGCTGGGGCTGCTCAGCCATGCGGGCACAGAAGTTACCTAAGTGAAAAAAGAGGTTCAGCACCATGGACAGCAGCCATGCTCACTCCAGCCTCGAAGGGAAAGAATATGGGAACATTCGAGAGAGTAGTCAAAGTCTACTTTTGTATCCTTAAGGTCTTACAAACATGCTGATGTGCTGCTGGTAATCAGTATAATATTAATATAGCACATAAACAAGGTTGGAGCATTTAAATTATTCTAGAGGAAGATGGTGGAGGAAGGCGATTAAACTGTCAAAAAGTTCGAAGTGGTTTCCTAGACGGGCCAAAAATTAAAAGCAATGTTAGCACTAATCTAGGATAGTTAAAACTGCTTTTTACACAGACATTACATTTGCCTTAACTCTTGAGTAGGGAGTTGTCACAAAAGTCATAGCACATTAGTTTTTACCACCTCTCTGTGTGCTCATTAGCAAGTGAGCTCGGGAGTGCTCATAAAAGCTGGGATGGATCAAATGAAGTCCATAATTTGGTGGAGGGAGTAAAAGCAGTCAAGTTAATACCATTAATGCCAGCAGAGAAAGTAACTCTTCTAAAATACCCACAAAGTTTGAGCAAGAGTGGACAAGCCATCCAATAACTGGAAATACTACTCTGTTGAAAGAGTGTAAAGAGACATAAAAGAGGCTTAGCTCAGATTTCATTGCATGTCTCCTCACCATCCTGTGGAAGAACATGAAAACTGTCTTTAGAAACGCTGTGGTCCAAAGGGAGAGGTTTAAGACTGGTGTGGAACACAAAACAGAGCAGTTAAATCGCATCCTGTTACAAAGCTGTATTGATTCCCAATGTTACTAAGAAAATAAAACGGGGATTAACCTTGAGACACACCTGAAGCAGTCTGCCTCAAGCTTAAAGGGGCAGTTCACCCCATAATCAAAATGACATATTTTTCTTCTTGCCTGTAGTGCTGTTTTTGCTTTATTATATGATTGTGACTCAAATTTGACAGAGCTACAGAGTGCTCTAGTCACGACCTTAACAATCAAACCTGTGTGTTTAGGTGGAGCGACATATGTTAAAGGGACAGTTCACTCCAAAATCATAAATACATATTTCTCCTCTTACCTGTAGTGCTATGTATCAGTCTACACTGTTTTGGTGTGAGTTGCTGAGTGTTGGAGATATCGGCTGTAGAGATGTCTGCCTTCTCTCCAATATAATGGAACTAGACAGCACTCAGCTTGTGGTGCTCAAACCACCATAAGATACATTTAAAAAACTTAACAGCAATGTGTCCTAACAGAAATCATGACCCAGCTACTCAAGATAATCCACAGACCTTGCTGTCATGTAGGAACTATTTTCTTTTTACCAAACTACAACCACCAACCATTTCACCATGCAGGAGGAAGCGTGCATCTACTCATGGACAAGAGGCTCATGCTTGTGACAGGGCAAATGTAAACATTAGTGACATCCTCCTCTGCTGAGGTGTAGCATTAGCTAGCTTGGTGGTGTTAGGTGAGCAGTAGATGCACTCTTCCTTCTGCACTGTCATATGGTTGGGTGCTGTAGTTTGGTAGAAAGAAACTGCTCACATCAAGGTCTGTGGATTATGTTGAGTAACCGGGTCATGATTTCTAGAAAAAGACATTGCTGTTGAGTTTTCAAATGTATTTTTTATTTATTTATTTTTGATGCTTTGAGCACTAAAAGCCCAGTGCCATTTAGTTCCACTATACTGGAAAGAAGGCAGACATCTCTACGGCTAATATCTCCAACACTCTGCAACTCACACCAAAACAATCCATATTGATGAATAGCACTACAGGTAAGAGGACAAATGTGTATTTTTGATTAGGGGCTGAACTGTCCCTTTAACATATGATACTTTATGAACACACAGGCTCGATTGGTAGGGTTATTAATATACCACTCTGTAGCCCTGTCAAATTTAATTTGCAATCACATAATAAAGCAATTCCAGTTAATGTCATAGCAAACATGACTACATTACACTAAAGTAGGTTTTCCTGCAATGTACCACTAGATGGCAGTGTAAACCCATGAAAAAACAGACCCCATGTACTTCATCTATCATTAGTTTGAGTGCAGCATGAGGATAGTTAAAAGAAAAATGATGAAAATAAATAGCAAGTGAATATGTAATATATAGAACTTAATCTTACTTACAGAACCATAAAATAAATATTTTATTAGAGCCACTCTGTCCAGGGACTGGTGAACATACGCATATAAGAAATGTATTTTTGTCTTGGCCTCACATTTCATCTTTATAGTGTCTGGAGACACAACAGGAAGATTTTGCATCTTCTTGCATACTTTGTTTGCAACTGAGCCAGACATAATGCCTTTTCTCTACAGCAGATTGACTAATTTCTAATTATTCATAGATATAACTATAGATATAATAACTTGTATACACTCTATGAGAAACCCTGAAGTGTAAAAACATGTGTACCTTAAGACAGAGTCTAAAAAATAGCTTGGTCGTCATGTTCTACTGAGGTAATTACACAGCACCAAGATTCAGTTATTATAATATTTCATTCTTACATTAAAACTGTCCCATCTTTAGTATATTTCTTGTAAAACCTCCAATATAAAACTGGGTTTATCATAAGACACATTAATAGTAGTCATAATTCATGTTGCTCCTACAGGGGGCAGCAGAGACCCACTGTGGATCTTCAGCTTTTTTTCTCAGCAGTATTTGAAGTGATCAAATAAGAGAAAGGTAGTACAGTAACAGCTTTAATTACAACACAAAGTTCAATCTTAATTCGTCTTCTCCCATCCTGCACCATCTCCTCAGAGCAGCTTGACAATGTGACATGATGGCTGATGTTTATTAACCAAGATGAAACGGTTCCAGAGCTTGAAATGCCACTCGGCAGGGCCATTATTTTTCTTAATGCGCCTGTCAAACACCAAAAGTGCACATGTCTTGTTGGCATGTATGTGCATTCAGAGCTGAAATGAAGATTCTCCAAGTTCAAATGCGGGCAGCAAAGCTCGCCAGGTTAACCGTACAGATGAGGGTGCAGGTGTCTGCTGGCGCTTGTTAGTAGATCTGTCAGTTTCCAGGGGTCAGAGAGAAGGAGAAGGAAATATGGGGGGTATCACGATCTACACATTTGAGATGAACAACATAGTAGTAAGAGGAGACAAAGAAAAAGGACTATCATGCTTGAGGCCGATAGAGACGCTGCAGAAATAAGGCAAGCTTAAGAGTCAGTAAGGGGAGGTTTCACGATCAGATGTAAAAAAGCTTGAAGATGGTGTTCAGAGAGAAAGCCAAGACCCCAGCGGTGCCCCTGCTCCCACTCAGCACACATGTACAGTTTGCACATATGCAGGTCCACCCACACACAAACACAGTGGGCCAGCAATGATTTGTGTAAAAAAAAAAAAGCAGAATATTTAAGCCAACAAGATATACCAGTGATTCTTCTTACCATATACTGAGTGCACAAACAGCAGAATGATCAAACTCAATCTCAGTGGAGAACCATTCTCTCAAATTTTCATTAAATCCGTAATTAGCCATCATGCACAATATCTCAACTGAGAAAGCTAATATTTTTGTTTTAATATAGTCTGCAAGTCAAACAAAAATGATTCAATTTAATTGTATTTCTTCAGCTTACCAGGCTGAGGTGTGATGATGCTCTGTGAGTGTACGTTGTATTTCAATAGCCAATATACATCTTTTAGTGAAATACTAAATGTCTTATACATACCCTGGTGGCTGAATATGTAATTTATGTAAAGGCATTAATACTTATTAAAGACACCGACTCAGCTCTGTTGTTGCAGTCTCCAGGGGCTCGGGCCATAATGCATAACATTGTTTTTTTGATTGATTTAAATCCTGGCAGTTTATAGTCCCATGGGAGTTTCTATTCTTAGAGTGGATGTAATCCTTGCAGAAAGAAAACTCTATTTTGCCTGTCAGGTGTGACATATAGGATGATTCAGTGATTCACTTATCTCTGACATACTATTCACATGAATGCTTCCAAACATGTACAGCACAGACTTAAAAGCTGGAGCAGGCAGTTTAATTTGGGCGTCATTTGGAAAAGAAATCGGATACATTTTGAGCACATTTGCCCCTTCTCAGTTACCCTGAATTTTGAAACACCTCAAAAACTTTCCCTCAACCCCAAATTTACCATGGAAAAAGTACCTAGTAGGGGGGTAGGACTTTTCAGATTACCCATAATTCTTGAGGGGTGGGGCGGTGTGCTGAAGAACACTGATCGGTGGAGCACACACTTGCAGCGTTCCGCACTTCCTGGTATGGGCAGGCGCTGCAAGCTTTATTTCATTCTACAAGCTCCACTTTGTTTCTGTTTTGATTTAGGATGGGTACCGAAACCCGGTACTAAATTAGCCCCGGAGCTAAATTATTAAAGACCGTAGTATTGATCAGCGCTAATGGTATCGGTTCTTTTGTGCCGGCGCTGATCTTCTCTACACACATCTACACACACCGACGTGACACGGTAACCGGTGAACAGTCGAGCGGCCGTGAGGGTGTTTCTATTGGCTGTTCTACAAATGCAGATGTGTCTGCACGTCCCTTGGGTAAAAACCTGATTCAAAGGTGTGGAATCCTGCAGAGAAAGTTGCTAATCCAGCATCGGCAACAACTGCAGACACTGCAAAGCATCCCAATAAAGTAAGACAGACTTATCAAAAGGAGAGTCTAAAAAACAACATGACAATAAGCAAAACAAAACACATGTAAATATGTGCAAAGCGTTTTAGAGATGGAGAGAAAATATTGCTAATAGCTTAGCCTCCTGCTAACTGGAGCCAAAGGCTCACAGGTACAGCTTCAAGTTCATGTTTATGTAGCTAACGTTAGCAAGAGCCTCAAACCACAGTATGTCCTCAGCCTCACTCCCCGCTGCTACAGACCACCTTGCCAGGGGACAGCAGCTCCAGAAATGGACCCCCATTGAGCGGCCACAGGAACAGAAATCCAGCATGTGCAAATCCAAGCTCGGATCAACAGACTTTATGTTGCTGCTGTTACACAGGTTAGATTTAGCACTGCTGTTGTCCACCAGCCTGCTGTGACACCCAGAGCTGGGGGGTTTTTGCTGGCCGAATTTGAGACACTACAGCTGCCAAACAAGGGTCTGTTTCTGGAGCTACTGCCTGCTCTCCTCCCAGGGAAACAGTCCACAGCGTTGGGGAGTGAGGTGGAGGGACCGTGAGGTGGCTGGCAGCTAATTCTTGTCTCATTTGTGGTCTGATAAACAGAGAAAGAAGGTGCTGAGTGAATGAGCTGCGTGCAACAGAAGAATAAAGTAAGATTAATAAATCAGTGTAAGGGAAACACTAGGTTAATGTATGAAGCATATGCCCATGGTCGTATGGTGGGAGGGCCTTAGGACAGAGACGGGGAGAGGGGGGAGCTGCAGGAGGGGGGTGTATTTTCAAATTCTGCCATTTTTTTGTTTGTTTGTTTTTTGCCTTCTCCAGATCTCTGCCTGCTCCCAGCTTCAAGCCTGATGGTAGAGCCGTGGCACCACGTCTGAGATGAAAACACAAACTGTCGAATCAAGCAATTAAACTTGTTCTTCTCAGTTTACACTCAGTATTATGGGACCTTCTCCACAGCAACCGCAAATGAATTTGTAAAAATTCCAACGTAATCAGGGAGAGAAATCTGCTTAATTGAGCTCGGAGTTTGTGCAGTGTTTAATTTGTTCTTGTATCCCACTCGGGGAGAAGTAGTGTTTGTCAGCATGTTTGCTATTGACCAACAAGTGAACGTGAGCATTTGTATTTGGCTCTCCTGTTATTGCAGTGTTCTCTGGCTTTCACCGCATGCTTCTGTGTTATTACAAGTTTATGTCCTTGCTTTTTTTCCCCAGCTGGGGCATTGTGATGCTCTGCAATGTCGCACAGAGGCCATGTTGCATAACCACTTTTTACTCTCAACCTTAGTCTTGATGCAGCAAAACTGCTGTTTTTCTCACAGATCTTGTAGGATTTTCATATTTTGACAAATCAGGGTTTGTTTTAATGCATTTTCCCTTTTTTTTTTTAAATCACACTTCATTATTTGTGTATTTTGTGCTGCCTATAATCATCTGAGGGCATGTGAAGTATGGGAATGTGATGGTCAGGTGTACCATGGTTGAACATGTGTGGGAGGAGATGACTGCTGTAACTCTTTGCCATAGTATTTCCACTGTGGAGGCAACTAAATAAACTAGAATAACCTGACATTTCAAACACATATGCAGACAGGATAAAAAAGAGTAGCATTAACAACAACTAACAAACGATGTGGGGGCACCACAGAATGCAAAAACACAACATTTTTTAATACTTTATTGTAGGTCACCCACAAACAGATGAGATAAAGGCTGATTTAGCAAACATACACATACAGTGTGTTTTTAACTACAGTTTGCAGATGCTGAGTGCGATGACCCTCAGAGCTCGGAGGACAATGTCATGTCACATAAACACTCTATTTCTAACCCCAACAACCCTCCATCATCCCCACACAGCGGGGTATTGATTGGTGTAGAAAGTACATTTAATTTCTCTCTCAGCAGGTTAGCTGGGCCCAGCTGTCCTTCAGATCCTGTTTTCTCCACCCAAATGGAATATTCCAGAAAGAGTAGAGAGAGCGAGTACATGTGTGCCTTCAACACCTCCACTCCATAGGGAATGCTGATTTGATGAGTTCCTGTCATGGAAATCACATGGCAGTAATACACTGGGGAGTTTTTCTGGCACTCATTCCTCCTGTCATTTGAATATGAGTTATCTGTTGTGTAGGATGATGCTTATGGTAAATCATCTGTATTTCTGCATTCAACAAGAAGTGTTTTTCCCCAGCACAGTGGAAACCATTTCAAAAGCTCAACAAAACATCGCATCAAAAAAAGGGAACAAAATGAAGTGGTATTCCTTTCCACAATATGTAAAAGCAGTGGCTTTCTCCTTGACAACAACCTCCTACTTTGAAATTCAAAGGGTGTTTTGCATGAAAAGAGTGAAATGCATAATTTTGTATTTTGCCATGAAATCAGACAGAGTAAAAAAAGATTCATGAAGTGTGTACATATTAGGTCAGTGTTGTGTTGTATCCATTATAAAATAGACATATCTATTGATATCTTTGTATGCATTAAAGTTGGGTGACAGTAGGAGTAGGTCTACATCTGTATCTTTTTATTTATTTTATACAAACATGCCTCAAATCGCTACTTTCAAAGGAAAGTGTGTCAGTATTCCACACCACCATCTGTTTACAGGTCTAGGGGAGTGCTGCTGGTGTACATTCGAAAAAAAACCTTTTGAAGCTCCAGAAAGAGCTGTGTAAAGTCTGAGAAATTGCCTCAAGTGCAACACATTCTCACTCCAACCTCGTCACATATCGACATTTGGTCATGGACTTTCCACGTCAACATGACGTGGAGGTATGCTGGGTGTGTTGGTTGCTGACATCCTGGGATGCAGTCTCAACTTCACACACACTTACATGCATTGTCTGTTTTCAAAGTACACTTCTGTTTTCAAAGGAAATGTACAGTTTGCATTCAGTCTCTTTCAAAATAATGCACTACGTTGGTACAACACTGCAAATTCACATTTTTATCCTTCATGAATGAATGCACGTTGTTGTGTTGAGGAAAAAATTACAGGGTTTGGCTTTACAATCTTATGTAGGGTTCACACTACATGATATCAGCCTGATTATAGCCTGGCACAGCGTCATACAGTGTCGGCTTGGATTGTGAGTGACAATGAGTGTCGAGTGTGACAATCCATCGTTTTATCTTGTGTAGTGAGTCAAAATAGATGACGACTGATGCCACATCTGGGATGCCTCGCGACCTCCCGACGGACAGTATAGCATGTTCATTTTTCTTTTTGTCGTTCATGACTTCTACTGTCACAGTCGTCACTTTGACCACTAGAAACACAGAGCGATCTGCTCCCGTGGACAGGTGTATGGCAACGACACCGCAGCCTTTTTTATATTTTTTTATTCTGGGGATGTTACCACACAGCACTTTAGCAACCCAGTGAGTGGTTCCATTAGCATAAGGCTGGCTAAGAATGTTTCTTCATAATGGAGAAGGATATAATATAATACAATTCACAAATAGTGGCGGGGCTTTTACTCACCACAACTGCAGAGGCTACCAGCTTCATTTGAAACAGACAACATTAGATAGAAGCAAGTTTTTTATTATTCCCTCTGTATTTTTCTATTTTTGCCTTGTGAAAGTTAATGCATCATGCCGTCATTTCAAATTCAACACTTACTATATCTGTTTAAAGTTAAAAGCTCCTTATAATGTTTGTTGAGAGAGTCCCTTCATTTTCTAAATAGGCTTTTAATGTGAAACATTTGCAGGAACTTGGTGTGGAAGATTCAGTGACTTGCACCATTTGCATGCAGTGCTTCAAATGTAGCTCCTGCCAACCGGTGGCGCTATGTTGCTACGTTAAGTTACCACAATAACATTACATTTGGGACATGACCAGCCATTGTGACTGAAATAATAATAATAAGACAGGACAAGAATAACCAGATGACATCATACACGTCTTGAAGGAGGCCAGGGATGATTGGTCGTGGACCATCGTGTAGTCTGTCATGTCTGTCGGCCAAGTCACGGCACAGTTTTAGTCGCCTAATCTGACAGAGTGACTGTCGGAACAGACAAAAATCTTGTGTAGTGTGAACCCGGCATTACAGGAAGTGAACACTGGCCTCCTGTGTGAAAGTCGGTGGTTACTGGAAACATCCACCAACCATCCTACTTAACTTCTGCCCCCCTTAACTTACGTTGTTGTCCCACTGAGCTTTCCCCTGACCTTTAACAACTTCAGAAGTTGCCTGAGGAAGACCATTTGGGTCAAAACGTTGCATTTTAGTCAATAAAGTAAAATGGGAGCTATAATTCAGTGTGCAGATTTCCTCCTTCTTTCTGCATGGACCCCTATTATCCAGCACCTGACCAAAAACAGGATTGGATGTGCGCACAACTACTCTGTCTTCAACGTCAGTACTGTACAGAGACAAAACAATAAAGGAGAGGGCTTGAAGAAAAGTGAGTGTAGTGAAAGGACTACATGGTAAACTCTGGAAATATGTATTTATTACTTGTGTAAGCTATTATGTTGGGTTACCTCTTAGCAAAATGCTCTGGGTAATTTCAGTTCGGCTTTTATTGTGAAAGCTAAAAAATGGAAGGAAGCGGTAATGTGCTGCTGTAGTCAGTGTGAAAAATAATAAGTTGCTGTCTTTGGTCATTCTGGTTCAGAGCAGGAGCCTCCATGTTCGCCACGTTCACATCACTTGATTTCAGTTATCAGTTGTAGAATCCTTTTCTACTAACCAAGTTAGCATTGAAGTTAGCATTAGCCGACTTACCCGTTTAGCACAACCATTAGCATAGCTTTGAAGGGCAAATACTGCAAGTTGCAAAATACAGCCGTATTTGTACGGGTAACGCAAGGACAATTTTTTTTTTACCTTTATTTTTTCCAGGATGTTAGATACCATTGTGACATATAACCAAAAAACATTAACAATGCACTAAACAGAATGTATAAAGAAAGCACAGGTAATTCAATCCATGTCTACTAAGTTCATATTATCCACAGGTCTCCTGTGAAGAACAGAAGAACAATGGAATAGAAAAGATGATAGCTCTGGTTGATATTTCTTTTATCTGTTCTTAGTAAGTCCAACAATGTCATTGAAGTGTACTCTTTTGGGTTTGTAATGCAAAAAAGAAAAACCAAAAACTTTTATTGAAAACCGTTCCAGGATCATCCACAATACCTCTCCAAAATGTAGAATCTAGTCTGCAACAAAGGTCTTCCAAGTTGTGCATTACGAAGACTTATGTGCTTGTTTTTGTTTTTGCTCCGGGAAGCAACGGGCATCAATTTTCTGCAATATAACTGATGTCATATGAGAAACCATTAGTTGTTGAAAAAAAGTGGCATTCACCTTTATACTCAGAAAGGGTATTTGTTCCAGAAGTGAAAATTGAGTTTTACATTTTCTGAGCTTTTAGCAGTTGACACCTAGTGCCTTTGGGAGTGTTTGTGAATTACAAAGTATAATCGTATGTCTCCCATAGGGATGATACCCCCATGTGTCCTTTATTGTTTTCTGGTAACCCCTCCTCTAGGGCTTTCATAACTACACCCAACCTCATTATAAGTAAGAATGACATCATATCATCTCTCCCTGAAGGCACGGCATGGAACAGTGTTTCCAGGATCACTGATAAACACAGGAGAGTTTTTGTCATCACTTGACATATACACTAACCTAAATGTAACAAATATACAATTAGATTTACACTGAATCAATGTGAAACATATGTGAAAAATCAAACAATATATGATGACTTGATGATTTTCTTTTATTTTGTGTCATGCACACAAACATGTGCCCAACCCTCATGGGTTTGCAAGACACCATTACAATGACGTTGCAGTGATCAGTCCAAAGTACGTGTTATTTTACTGCTCAGTCCTCAAACAAAATACTCTGCCCCCTATCCCAGACCTGGCCAAAAAAATCTGCCATAAAAAGGATGATAAATGAAATATCACTTAACATAATATATAAAAATAAACAGGCTTAACCTTGTGTATTAAAACTCTGCGGCCTCAACACTACTCTATCATCACATACTGTCAAAAGCAAATATCAGATATGATTGAATATCAGCACTGTGTTGGATTGCCTGACACATTTCCACAGATCCTGTATGAGCCAATAAAACAGCAAGATTACCACTGGTTGAAGTTAACACACATCCTGCTGAGTTCTTGGCAGTGACGAAGAAAATGTTTGCCTAGTCGATGTGACTTTTAACCAGAATGCTCCCCTGGGTTCAGGACTGGGATCTGAGTGAAAGGTTGTCTATAAAATATGCATGTCACACTAGGGGCCAGTGGTGGAGTAAGTGTGAGTCTGTGTGTTTTTTTCTCTGTGTGTCTGTGTGATGGGCGGAGTGCTAAGGTATTACTTGAGAACCGGAGCCATATTTTAAAATACTCTCACATTCTGTGAGTGATGCTGTGACTGTATGGAATTATAATACAGCCATAATTCAATAGAACCTGCATACCCACAATAGCAGTTTGTGCACAACAGAACAGGATGTAAAAGCCCCCACGTCTCTTTTACTCACACAGCGACTTCCACAGCAGCTCTTTATTTTACATTATTAGAGTTAGCTCCTGTAGTTAAACCCCCTGTTTGGCTTTTAAATGACATGATGGTTCCTAGTAATGTTTTTGAATAATGACTATGAATTTAAATGTATATTTAAAGCAGGGGGACAACAAGCTGTAAACATAATATTGACATACTTTTCCCCTTTTAACTGATTTGACAAAATTTTGCTAGCAAACAGTTGTGAATTTACATATTCAGCAAATGCACAGCATCAGTAGCATTTATTTGGAGTTGCGTTTCTGGCAACCTGATGAGTAATCCAATAATCACACTCCTTTTAGCTCTAGTTTTGGTCTCCACCAACTCCTGAGGAAAATATCTGGCTCGTCAAATACTGGTGCTTTGTCACGCCCCCTCAACATCTGATACTGACACACAAGGCACTTTTAGCAGCTGTATTAGATGCACAGTGGTGTCTTAGGTGAAACAGTTGTAAGATTTGGTTTAGGCAACAAAAATACTTGGTGAGGTTTAGAAAAAAGATCACTGAAGGTTATGGTTAGAAGTCATAAAACATTACATAAAGATGTGACATCAGTCTATGACATATGTATGTGACTCACGTAATGTTACGTTAAAGTAAGTCAACTTTTGATTTAACACAGGACACAAAAAACAGTCTTCTTAGGTAAAGGTCTGTGTTTGACCAACCCCATCTAAGACTGTCATGGATGGGTTTCCATTGGAGCAGTATGTAGGATTTATAGGATTTAGTGGCACCTAGTGGTGAGGACATCAGATTGCAACCAACTGAAACTTCTCCCATGTGCAAAGCTCAAACTCAGAATTAAGGCCCATTTATGCTCCCTTTACGTACGAAAATGTATACGTCAGTTTCAAACGATGTTACCCTCACTGCCCATATACTTCCATGCGCCCTTTACGTTGGCATGGATGTTAACCAATATATCCACCAGGAGGCAGCCCAGCATCAAAAGTTTATGACAACAACAAACTCAAAAACAAACATGGCGACTGTGGAGGAGATATTGATAATGTACCTCTTACATAAAAGACAAAAACAGATGCAGCGTTGTAGGAGGCGGTGGTCGGTGAGGCCGTTAAATACATCGCGACTGGAGGACGGAGAATTCTTTTCTCTAGTACTGCCGATGAGAGAAATTGAATTGTTATTTCTTCTTCGTGTCTCACTAGAGCTGCGTATCGGGTAGTGACAGCAACACTGCCCCCACAGTTCCCGGTGGTACTGCTCCGTTTGGCCCGTATCCGTAAGCTTTATGGAAACGTGCAGAAATATGGACGAAATGAACACAGAGCACGGACAGAAGGCTCCGTCCGTATCCGTATCCGTATTTAACGTTGAGCATAAATGGGCCTTTAGGATGTAGACCTTATATTAGGATTCTTTCAGTGCTCATTGTTCAGGAGGTTTCTAGTGGTAGCCAAATTATCCGCAGAGGTCTCCTCGTCTCCAAAACAAATGAACTAGGTGATTAAAACCAGTAAAAACACTGAAAAAAGCAGTTCCATGTTACAAATCAGTGCTTCTCCCGCACTATTTGGCATGTCGGGGATGTGCCACTAGCAGTGTTGGTCTTGTTGCTCTTAAAATGTAATTTACTACTCATTACTCCTTTTTGTAAAAAAAAAAAAAAAGAAAAAAAGAATATTATGTCACTTATTACTCCCTGCCAACAGTAATTCGTTACACTACTTGTTATATTACTTTTCTATTACACCCCCTAAAACTGGTTATTGCGTATCTCCCCAAAATTCCGATGTGTGCCTCTGTGAGAATGTCAGGGTAATCGCCAGTAAATGTAGCGCAGGCTAGATAGCATGCAAATTATTCAGGTCCCTGTGACAAGATCTGCCTGAAAGACGGTGAGTTACTCGTGAAGCAAAATTTTTTCCACAACATATTCAACCACAAGCTTCATTACTTCTTTGTAGCTGCAGCTACTTGAGTAAAATCCAGTTTTGTTGTTCAGCCTGTGTGGAGCTACAGCCAACGCCTGTGGCTTTGGAGGGCTCATCTTTGGTGGGGTATATTTCCTGGAGCTTCATGATGTTGTGCTGTCAGTCGTAGTCGGTGTTTCAGACCAGGGGTTTAAGGGCGTGTTTTTACAGTGGAAAGAGTTTTAGTGGGACTACCTGTAGCAACAGTATTCTTACCATCTTTCCACCTGACCAAATCAAAGTAATGGGAATTTTTTTTAGTAATTAGTTACACTACTTGTTACTGGAAAAAGTAATATTATTACTGTAATTATTATTAGTATTACTAGTATTATTACTGCCCAACACTGGCTGCTAGCCCAGCACCTGCTAACGTGTGCTCGACTTCTTTTCTGATAACATAAGATCCACACTTTCTGGAGGTTTTTACTGGAAGCCGATGGCCCTATCTAGAGCCAGTGTTTGGTTCTTGGCTCTTGTAGAAACATGGGGGTGCAACATAGCGGACTTCGTGGACAAGGACCACTCTAAAAATAATGATATGTTATATTCCACTTCTGCCAATATACCCCTCTCAGATCCTACACACTGGACCTTTAATTGAGAGCCCATTGATACTTATACAGATGCTAAAGGGAGCGGAGTGGCATGACAAAGCGTGGGTATTTGACCACCTGGGAGTGAGACCAGGCTGGTTCACCAGCTAGTTGCTAACTTGTAGAAAACAGCAGCCTGCTGCAGCTTTAAACAGGGTTAAGGAGAATGGTGAGAGCAGACCTAAACAGTAAAGCTGCAGGCCAAAAAAACTAAAACAATTAGCTGAGACACGCTAAAATGCTCTGTAAAGGAGGGGAACTGCCAACTTGAATGATAATTCTCTGGGGGATCTCTTTGGGCACGCTCATTTTATCGATTGTTGATATAAATATTGTAATCAGTGCAGCTTAAATGTCATATAGACGTTGCAGTTGCATTTTGATATAGGCAGATAATGCGCATAACAACTGCAGAGATTACTACAATATCTTCCAGAGGCCTGCCTGCCCGCATGAACTTGAGAGCTATGTTGTCAAGGGCAACAGCTCCTCGGAGGGTGTCTCAAGATAAACTGGTCTGAGGTCAGGGGCTCCTTGGCCCTGATGAATCTGCTTCTATAGCCTGTATACATGGGGCCAGGTCAAGCTGAGCCCATTGAAACAACATGCGGTTACTCCCACATGAGCTCATGACCCACAAGGAGTGCAGTGTGTTAGATGACAGGAGAATGTGGAGGCCTTGACTGATTGATCCCTGGATTATAACTGACTGATGGGACACAGAATATCCTCCCAGAGCTAGTGCAGGAAGCTGAGTGATACATTTGAGCTCACCTCTACAGAGAACTGCGGCTCTGGATCAAAACTCTCAGATGAGCCTGGACTCTCTTTTCTGGAGTTCCAGGATGAGAGGTACCTGGCAGGCACAGTGATAGTCAGAAGCCCCCAGCTGAGTTACGCTGCCCTTCATTGTTTCCACATTTATCCGACTGCATAACAGCACCAACTCAACCTTTACACAAGGCAAAAAAGAAACGTAAGGACATTGCTGTACTGTACTGTGAAAATATGAGATCTCTACTGAAAGGATTCTCAATAGGAAGATGACATATAAATTCAGCTGCTGTGTGCAGGGAAAATATTTGTTCCTGAGTGCTCCATCCTGCTTCAGTGTCAGGCCATGTAAATATCCAGTGTGGCTCCAGGGTAAAAGCTTTCAAGAGTTTATTTTCATTCTAGGTATTCAAGGAGAAATTACAACCACACTGACAGGAGACATCCATTTATTATCGTTATCTTCAGATGACAATCAGCTATAATGCACCGTCTGGTTCAGCTGAAACAAACATCGAATCTAGTTATTTATCAACTTTTTTTTATGGTTGAGAAAAAAGCCCTGCAGCAGCTTGGTAAATTCCATTAATGAACCATTTTTCTTGTTATAGGACAGATCCTGTGGCAGTTGCACCAGTCCAAAAACAGAAAAACGGCTCCCCGGTGGGCTTCAGCCACATATTCCCTTTTAATAAAACATGGACATGCAAGTACTCCACCATACAGATGGAATCACTGGATGGTGGTTTGGGATAATGTCACCTCTCGCTGCACTGCCAACCCTTTTTGTTGGTTGCTAGGAGACAACACTGTAGTGCCTAAAGGTTTTCAGAGATAGTGTAATGTTCCAGAGCCCTACTGTTTCAGCCAAAGTGTGAGAAACATGTTTGCAAAGATGGAGGAATCTTCAGTGCATCAGTCAAAGGGAGAACTGCCAATATGTGAGAATGTTAATCGCAGGTGTAAGCGACGGGAGCATGTGGCAATGATGTTGTTCAGCTAAAGGAGCGAAGTGTTGCAGTAGTTTAAACAGCAACTTTCGTGGAAAGATTATGAAAGACACTAGAGAACATACTGATTACATAAACTGCTCGATCATATCCAGGGATTACAAAAAGCTTACAAGTTTATCTTTCTCTCTGTCAGTGTTTGATTGTAAATAACTTGGGTTTCTCCACCAGTGGGGGGCAGTAAAGGTCTGTATCAGGTTGACACTCATCCATTGGCAACTTTATTGTTCTTTTCCCTCCTTGCCTTTCTCCTAGTTATGTTTCAATTTTCTGTCCATCCACTCAAACTGTTCCCACACCAAGCAGTGCATTCAAGAGGACCCATTGCAAACATCAAATTGGACGTAAGGGGAATTTCCCAGGAGAACACTCCCTGCCATATGATCATATGTTCAAAATATACAGTTGATTCAAACATCTCTGAAGACATGAAGGCTGTTTATCCACCAGGCACAGTGTTTTACACTACAGGCTAGTTTTTATATCCCAAAGAAAACAAAACACTAATCCGCAAACAAGCATTTAAAGCTTAATTTTGACTTTAGACCTCAGAAGCTTACACCAGCACGTCTCCAAATATCTGCTCAGTGTTATTATAAGCTTAAGCTCAAAACAGGTGCCTTTTAGGTGAAGTGATGGAAGCTACAACAGTTATGGGTAGGAGCATGACTGAGATTTAGGATTTAAGCAAATTATTTGCTATGTTTAAATGATGTAAAAGTTTAATGCAGCAGAGGATCTCAAGACCACCGTCTGCACATTACCATAATAGGATCCATGTGAACATGTCATGTCCTTTTGGTTAAGTACTGCAGTGCACCGACAGAGGCCTCAGTAACAATTGCATCTTCAAGCACTTCAAACAAATTTCAACCAGATAATGCCATCTGCAGATATTCTATTCCCTCACTTGGAGAAACTACCACCGCCTGACTGTTGTATGCCTCCACACACTAGTCAGGTTGCAGTTTACATACATGTCTGTCAGACTTGTGTAGCCATGACAGTAGACAATCCTTCAAATATGGATGTTGCAGCAAAGAAGCAACACATATTAAAACATGGATGCTTCACACACAGAAGATCTATACAATCAGCACAGTTTCAAGGTGGAACCCCGAGATAAGTGTCACCAATTCAGTTATGGCATTTGAATTAAAGGCCAGAAAAGTGTTTTTGCGGAACATTATGATGTCACAGTGAAGCTGACCTTTGACCATTTGGATACAAAATGTCATTCCTAATTAGCATATGAATTCTTAAGTTGTGGTAAAAAACATGTTTTGTGAAGTCACTGTAACCTTTGACCACCAGTTCATCCAAGTCCAGTTGGACATTTATGCCAAATTTAAGGAAAGTCCCATAAGGCCTTTTTGAGATATTGCATTCATGAGAATGAGACAGATAAGGTCACAGTGACATTGAGCTTTGCTCCAAATATGAAGAAATTCCCTTTAGATATGGCGTTAACAAGAATGGGACATTGGTACAGATAGATGGACAATCTGAAATCATAATGCCCACGACCACGGCTGTTGCTGGCGCAGAGGCATAAAAAAGTGCCAGAACATCATGCCAGTGTGGTCCTGCATAGCTACACCACCTGATTATGATGTAATTGAGAGGAAAAGTTTATGACATTATCCACTGAGCTTGATCCATCTCACTTTTAGCTAAACACTGTCCACGAAGCATTATTTTGTGCACACATTATTTTTGTTATATGGGGTTCTCCCCCATCCTTAATTAATAAATTGCTTTAAATGGAATGAAAGATGCAACTTCTGTCTTTTGGGAGTGAAATGGCCCCAATAACCCTCAAGCAATGCTTAAAAGTCAAAAGAAATCTTAATTTGATTCACTATGTTGCTATCTTCTGTTGAAGCTACTCATGTGAAACTCTAAGTTACTGCTATGAAACACTTCTGACCAGCTATATCCAGCAATCATGGCTGCATAGTAAATGAAGTGATTTAATGTACCTGAAGCAGGAAAACCTTCTTTATATGCACAAATTTCCTCCACAACACATACATCAAAGCCATAACCATGTTTTTCTCGCTCATGGTTGCCTCTTTCCAGTGTTTATACAGGCTCAGAAAATAAAAAGATGCCTGGAAGAAAGATGCAGTGTGAACCGTCAGAAGTACAATTTAATATCAGCTCTGTAAACTGACAAACATGCCTGGAAGAAGGACACACAGCGAACCAGCACTGTGAGCACATGGTTTCATATCAGCTTTTGAGACTGTCTGATAAAGTGGAGTGAGAGGAACAGGGTGTGCACACAAACACAGTGAAGGGTTAAAAGACCAAGGATCCTGGTAAAGGGTGTAGTCCTCTAGAAAATGTAGGAATTACAGTTGTCAAGCTTTATGTTTAGTCCTTTGGGCTTGAAAAAACGCAATTAGCTACCAGGAATGGTTTGATCAGCATGGTTGATTGACGGCATATGTTTGTATCCATCAGATGTGGCATTACCAGGAGTTAGCCTTCCTAATGGGCAAATTGCTTTAATTTTTCCTGGTTGTTAGAGCTTTCTAGCTTCACTGGTGGTAAAAATTGGTGTCAACATGAGAAAGAAAAGAAGAAAAAAAAATGTCAGGCTGCCATTTACCTCTAAAAATGTCGCTAAAACCCACTACATTTGGAATCTGTTCTTTTCTTGGCTGTCGGCTGTCATTTGGTTTGAAGAATAACTCTTTCTCCTCTATCTGTTGTCTATCTCAGTTGAAGAGAAAAAGAAACAGACATGCCTGCAGCTACGATGAATGAGAAGATGGAGTTCATTTTACTGAGACAAGTGCACATCACAACAGCAGTGCTTTCAGCTACATGCTAACATCAGAATGCTAACATGAACGATGACAATGCTAGAATACTGATGTTCAGGAGGTTTGTTTTCTATGTTCACTTTCTTAGTTTAGCACAATAGCATGCTAAGATTTCTGCTGGTTTTAAACCAATTGGATTGCATTGGATGAACTGAAATTTTGACCTGATGATGGAGCTGGATGAAATCTTAAAGCAACACAATGGAGTTTTTGAGCCCATCAACTCACAATAGGTTGGTTGACACCTCCATCACTGCTTGCAAGTGTCTGTTTCACTTGCACTGGCACTATGCAGTTTCGGGGTTCGGGTAGGAACCCGGACACAAAAAAGACTACAAAATTTGGCTGCTTTACGGCATATGTCATATCCCCCTCCTCTCTTTAGAGTAGCGTAGCCGAACCAAGGTGAACGAAGTTAGATGTGGTTGTCATGGCTGAAGGGACAAAGAAAAGGAAGAAGGTGAAGATGTTGTCTGAGGAGACAAAGAAAAAAAAACGTGAGAGCGATAAAACAAGAGCTCGAACAAGGATTAATATTGGCCCGGCTTTCACACGCTGACGAGAGCTGAAAGAGGAGGAGGGATGCCCGACCGATGGTGACCTGGCACTGTTACTGCTGTTACCCTCTACTTAGGAGACTCACTGTCTGCAGGTCGGCTGCCTCAGGTAGCCTACATGTTCAGATAAAGTGTTAGCCTACATACAGACAGCTTTCATTTTAGTTTGTCTTTAACACTTTGCTGTTAGCACTGCAAGCGGGATGTGCTTGTGTCGACCGCGATCATAAATCATAATAGCGGTGAATGAGAGATTACGGACAGAGCAGATTGAAATATGGCTTTCTACGTGCTGATCACATGTATTGATAAAGTATTGGCTTGGCTGGCAGAGGTTTTATTGCACTTACTCACAGTAACAAGTGTAGTTGTCGTTAACAGTGATCTTGAAGTTATATTCCCTTCATCTGCACCGCGGCCTCTCTGCTGTTGTCTGACTTCACTCTATTGTGTGTGTGTGTGTGTGTGTGTGTGTGTGTGTGTGTGTGTGTGTGTGTGCGTGCGCACGTGCGCTGTGAGGAGGAGGTCAGCCTAATCATGTATGTACAAAATGCTATAAGGCTACTTTACCTGTTCTGACGTCATGATGATCGCGCATTACATGGCCAGCTTCAGGAAGGTCACTGGTATCGTTGGCTTGTCAACAAAGATTTTTGCGACAGTTGTAACAGACAATACCGTCGTTTCATCTGCAGGCACAATCCTCCATTGCATTGCTTTAAAGGGATAGTGCACCCAAAAATGAAAATTCAGCCATTATCTACTCACCCTCATGACGAGGGAGGCTCAGGTGAAGTTTTAGAGTCCTCACATCCCTTGCGGAGATTGGGCTAGCAACAAAACTCCGTGATCACTGGATCACTACGGACGAGCAGCATGGAGATATTTTGTGGTTTGAATTATGTGTTTTTGGATGTTTGAATCCGGGGCGCCCAGCCTCCATTAGGTGGAGTTTTGTTGCTAGCCCAATCTCCGCAAGGGATGTGAGGACTCTAAAACTTCACCTGAGCCTCCCTCGTCATGAGGGTGAGTAGATAATGGCTGAATTTTCATTTTTGGGTGCACTATCCTTTTAAGGGATCCCCTGTGTATTACTTAGTGGTGGATAGAGTACTGAAAATCTGTAGATGCAGATGTGCAATTACTCCCATAAAAAATGACTCAAGTAAAAGTGAAAATTACCATTTGAAATAACAAAATATATATAAAAAAAGTACCTGTTTAATTAAAAAAAAACATCAAAGTACAAGTTACTTTCAATTTTATTTTTTATTTTTTTATGATGTGCAGGCCAGTGCAAAATGGTGAGAAAAAAAAAAAATCAAAACAAAACTATCTTTTTGACCAAAATGTGGTGCTAGAATGAGTCCTGAAACCTGAAAATGAGTTAGCATTTCAGCACTTCCCTTGCCTTCAAGTCAATTAGGTTTATCGTGGGTCACTTTAAACTGACCCACGATACACACAGTGCAAAAGGAACAGTATAGAATAGAAATGATAATATATAAATAAATAAGAGCAATCAAGTGGTGCAAAGATGTAACTGCAGTCAATCCAAATGTGCAACTATTCAACAATTTGAATAGCAGCTTGCATACCAGACAGGAACAGTAAATGGTGAATGAGTATATGAAGTTTAAAGTGCCTGGTGCTTTTTGGGTAATATGGTTAGTATAGGTAACCAGTCAGTGGGGGTGGGTGAGATGGGGGTGGGGTCAGGGCTGTGTTGTGTGTGTGTTTTGTGTGTGTCAGACTGCAACGCTGCAGTTCACTGGGGGCTGGGGGGTGGGGGGTGGGGGAGAGAGTTCATTGTCCTGACAGCTTGGTGGATGAAGCTGCTCATGAGTCTGGTGGAGCAGAAACGAAGGCTCTGGAACCTTCTCCCTGATGGCAGGAGGCAGAGGAGGTTGTGTGAGGGGTGGATGGGGTCACCCACAATGCAGAGGGGTTTGCGTGTGAGGCGGGTGTTGTAAATGTCCCGGAGGGATGGGAGTGAGAGCACCAATGATCTTTCCAGCTGCAGGGTCCTGCGGGTGTAGTCAGTCACTACTGGTCAGGATAAATGTTACACATAAGAAAAATGAACAAAGGCTAGCTAACACTAACTACATTTTCACCTACAGTATGTGCATCCAACCCGGTCTTACTCTTATCCTTCATGATTCAATCTCACCTGTGAGGCTCCTGTCTCTCCTCTATCTCCCCCTGTCTCTCTTCCATTTACTTCTGTCTCTCTTCCTGCCTCTCCTCCTCCATCTCCTCCAGTCTCTCTACTACTTGTCATCTGACAAAAAATATATTGATGCAAGACATGTGAATAGTGGGACAATCTGAGATGCAACAGTCATAGATTTTGATTGTTGTAGCCTGAGGAAAACATACTGTATGTTTTACAATTGTGTAATTCATTAAACAACATCTGAATGTATACAGGCTAAAGAACAGCCATAATGTCAACACAAGTTAGTCAGCTTCATCATGTTAAACATAAATAAAATAAATCAACAAAAATTTAAATGCTCCAAAATCATTATAATACAACTGTGCGCAAAATGTTGCACTTACACCCAATATCTGTTACATGAATATGACTCAGTGTTCTTACTGGGTGTTTTTACTGGGAGCAGTGGATCTCTATTCTCCAAAGTCTCTCCTTCACACACCATGGATGCTGAAGACTGTCACTGAAGGAGCTATTATTTATAGTGTTTACACTTTATTTATTCAGACTGTTTCTATCATGTCATCTTACCACAAACATTAATTTGAACTGTATCATCACTACATGACATCTATGATTGCTGAGCCTAACATCAACAGGTGTTGGCAGAGAATACGATTTTTTTTTTTTTTTTAGCTTATTTACTGAACCAACCGACTCACATCTGTTTTCTTCCTTTTCATCCAGTTCATCAGCGACTGTTGTTGGTGCTGGGCCTGCTGGCGTTTCATTTTTCAGCCACGAAATCTGCATGCGTTTGTTTGTAGAATGCGAATTTGAAATGTACACTGTGCGCGCGACATATCAGGACCATAGACAGTCACAGATCACTGGCGCACGTTCACACTCGATACCAATCACACGTTAACAAAATAACGGTAGAGCCAATCGATGAGCAATACGAGGTTAGAGGCGGGACGTATGGTAGACACCAACGATTGTTAACCCTTTGTGTACCGTATTG
Organism: Epinephelus moara; assembly: GCF_006386435.1. Lineage (NCBI taxonomy): Eukaryota > Metazoa > Chordata > Actinopteri > Perciformes > Serranidae > Epinephelus > Epinephelus moara. The sequence continues at coordinate 28,886,154 of NC_065514.1, forward strand.
AGCGGACGCCAACAGCCAATGTTTATATTGGTAGGGACAATACAGAAGGGGCTGAATATTGGTAGGGACGTGTCCCTACCATCCCTACCCAATCCTACGCCTATGGAGACTGCCTTTTTCTCTGGGTTTTGCTCCATCATCGTCACAATATGGTCAAAAGACAGGTGGTGCTTCTTTTTCTTCAAGGCACTCAGTTTTTGCATTTCGAGGAGACTAGGGAGAAGAAGGTATAAATGGCAAATGTAGCAGAGTAAAAAATTCATTACTGGCTCAAAAAAGAACTCAAGTAAAGAGTAGAAGTTCAGGTTGAAAAAAAAAGGAATGTGACACTTGGTCTTTCAAAAACGTACTTCCTTAGTCATATGTGTTACTTGTAACATGTTACTATCCATCCAATCCATCCAGGTAGTTGAGATAATTCGGTAAGCACCACAAACTGACCTAATGGTGGCGCTAAAGGACATTCAGGGGATAATCAAGGTCATCAGGTTCATCAACTGGGAACCATGAATGTCTGCACAAAATCTGATGCCAATCCATATTTAAGATATGAAAATATACAAGTGAAAAACTGGCCAGGTGCTGCCATGTAGCCACAGTGCAAACATGGCTAAAAAAAAAACAAGCAAAACGAAACTAAGAAACACAACAGAAGGTAACTTCAGGGGAGTTTTTGTTAATGTGGTAGCAATAAGAACTTGGTAAATTGGCATATTAAGGCTTGTTTCTAAAAGTTTGTATGTACTTTCTTCACATGGGCAGCCAAAAACAATTTAACACAGCTTTAATATCAGCACTGAAATAAGCTATACGAAGAAAACTTTACTTCCAATCTTACCTTTCTCTCTTATACAAGCTCAGTTCCTCACAACAACACAGTAACTGCTCCTACCACCAACAAAATAAATTTCAAAATAAGACAAATAGATGAAACAAACCCATAAACCAATACCTTTCCAGGGTGCAGAATTATAGCCCTGTCTGTCAGGATTCGATTTGTTTGTGCATCCTTTTTTTATTCCAAGGTTTTGCACCTGTCTTGAATTTGTTATTAGTGGAGCTGACAGATACAGACTGTTAATGGCATCAGACGTTCTTTTAAATCATCATTCACGGTTGATTTTGCCAAATGTTTGAGCTGCTACTGTAAGACAATTAAAATGAAAGTACTGTTTGAAAGTGAGATTTTGGACAGGATAACTGACAGCTCTATTTGATCTGATTTGTGTTGTGATGGTGGACAAATATCAGGGAAGAAAACAAACTGTTTACCCTACATTTATTTTGTGTTCTCTGTGAATACAGGGTATTACTTCTCTCAGTTGTGCAACCCACTGTGCTCCCTCTGATGTGATCTTCATCTTTGGGGAGTAGAAGTAGAGCACTACCCTCAGCTGAGAAAGGCTTAGAGTTTCTTGGCATGCCTGGAGGCCCACGTACCTGAGGTGATTTGGGATTTGTTGCGAGAGACTTTGCTGTAGTGGCAGCGCATGGGAGGTGAAGAAGTTGCACCGAGGTAATGGCCCATTCATTTTTGTTGACAATATGCCACTGAATCTGGACTTAGGCCATGTGCTGAGGTTTTGTGCGGTCGTCTACAGCCACATTTCCAGGAAGCGTAGTTTAATCCTCAGCGGATCAAAGGCTGAAAACGCATTTGCTGAAAAACAGCAATTTGTTTAGTGGTGTGTTGGCTCTCTTGAGGAAACTCAACAATTGAAAAACGTGTAATGAAAGTCAGCAGTCTGAATAAAAAGGAGATCAGCTAACCAAGTGACAGGTTTTAGTATTTTTAAAACAGACCAAAAGATTGTTGCCAATTCAGGCCACATAATTGAAAACTTATGAGTCAGATCATTCAAGACATCACTGCTTTAGGCATTTTAAGTACAATAGACGACAGCATTTATACATTTTTCTGGTAAGCAGCAGCTTATTTAACACAGATTAAGAAAGAGCTGTGTGAATGTATCAACTTCCCAGTTAAGAAGCAACAAAATACACATCAGGTGCATTTAAATAATAAATTCAACTTGATAGTGATAGTGGATTTTTAGTCTAGATCACCATTTTGGCAGGAAAACCTTGTGATAATGCTGATGCTTTTTACCTGTTGTGACTGACCTGCAGGAGAGAAATTGTGATTCTAGCCACCTGTTTTTATGCAAATTTTCAGTTTGCACATTAAAAGAAAAGAGAAAATAAAACAGAAAGGAACAGCTTGCTGACATTTGTGAAAAAATACTGGTCTCTTTTATTCAGGTTCTGTGACTTAATTTAGTTGCCATTGTTGTAGGGTGTCTACAGGTATGAGACATTTTCAAAAAAAAAGTGTAACCAAATTTAAGACTGACAGTCAATTATTGAGAAAGTTGGAGAGGAATGAGATAAGAGATATAGTTTATTCCTGGTTGAAAAGCTACTTGGAAAACAGACAGCAATGTGTGCAAATTAATGATACTCTGTCAGGATTTAGGATGGTCACCTGTGGCGTACCCCAGGGATCAGTGATTGGGCCAAAACCTTTCACACTATACATAAATGATAGTTTCAATGTGGCATGATTTGTTAAAATTTGTTATTTTCACAGATGATGAAAATTTGTTTTGCTATGGGAAAAACGTATATGAACACTTGTGTGCTATTGAAAAGGGGTTGGAAATTCTTAAAATCTAGTTTGATGTCAACAAACTGTCTCTCAATATTAAGAAAACTGTAATTGATCATAAAGTAACATGGAAACACAAATACTGACTATATTAAAGGAACCAGTCCAAAGTCAATAGCAAGCCTGTTTAAACTAGGAATATATTAAACTATAAGCCGTTGTATAATATTTATAATTCAGTCATACTTCTTTATATATTTTATTGTGTGCAATTATGGAGGTCGACCTTTAAAACAGTTACAAATTCACCAGTCAAGCCATACATATTTCTAATAAGGCTGGTTACTATGGCCACACTAATGTGCTGTTTTTAAATTCCCAAACCATGAAATTTAATGACTTGGTATATTATAAAATAATGTAAATTATATCCAGAGCAAAAATGAGGTCACTCCTAGAATGTGTATTGAAGTATTTTATAGTACAGAAGAGCAAATACAATTTGAAGGGTGTTTGTAAGTTTACTTTACAAAAAAATAAAAGAGATTAGAAGGAGATGGGTTCCTATTGTTGGGGTTAAAGTGTGGAACAGTGCCAATATAAATGTAAAAATCATTTTTGGTTTCCAAAGAAGTGGTTCATTTTAAGACTTTTGATTTTGTTAATACTATTTGTATGATTTATATTTATTGTGTTATGTGCGATAATAAAACACTGAACTGATTTTGGGATGAACTATCTTTTTCTTATTCAAACCATAAACCATCGAGAAACACTCTCTCAACACTCTTATTCTGCCTTGCACAGAGATGTGTGCTAAACTGACAACAAACTTGATTTGATTGAATAAATATGATTTTGATTGAAGCATTGCAGGTAGGTATAAAGGTATATATCTAGTCCTGTACAGATGTAGGTTTTATGTAGGAATATGGTTATTTGAGTGAGTTAGGTTAATCTACATTTTGCCGACAGGAAAGAGCAAGTATAAAGTAAAAAAATGTATAAAGCATTAGAATCAGTGGATAAAAGGTTTGTAACATCAGAAATATGGACTTTCATGCAGAAAAGCTTGACTCATTTTAACAAAAAAGAAATTAAAAGATGGATAAATAAAATTAGATAAAATGTTTCTGACAATTGAGACCTAACAAATTTAAATTTAAGGCTATTTGATGTCTTTTAAGGTCTGATAGTTAAAAGATTTAAGACATCTTAGGACTTTTTAAGGACCAGCAGACATCCTGAGTATGTTGAGACAAAACCCAACTTAACAAACAAAGACGACAACCAAAGAGTGTCATAAAGATAATCTCTCTACCACTGAAAGAAGCTTAGGCCATTAATGAAATTAGGATTAATGAATTTTGGATTGGCTTTAATGGGATTGTCTATGATTAGGAATTGAACAGAGAATTAGTTTGAAGTGAGGACATAGAAAAAGGTCAAATGAAAATATGCATGACGCATTCTTGTGATTTGCTTCACAGGCTTTATAATGTAAGTGTTCAAGTTACAATGATCAATATGACTTTTTTAATTAGATTCTCCAAACTTATTTCTTGCATTTAAAATAGACATCTCAGATTGATGTAAGAGACAAGACATCAAGCCAGATATTTTGTACAGCGAGCAACTGAACAAAACTGCAGCTGAATTATTAATGCACATTTGTAAGCTTGGATAGACGGCGTAGCTTGCTGTGATCTTATGTATGTCAGTTTGGATGTCTTTACCATGCATGTGTGTGTGTATTCATGGTATATTCATATTGTCGCTTGTCGAAGCATGTACTGGGACTGCAGTGTCACAAGCCGAGGTTGGTTTTCATGGCTTGTGAAAGTGGTCAGGTGGAGGCCGAGCTGTCAAACACAGAAACACTTTACCAGGCTGCATCTGTCGTGGCTGTGTCAGAGCATTCAGAGCGAGAGGAAAACAAGGGGCGAGGAGCCATTTTACAGCACAATGCCCTGCTGTTTAGACACCACTCAGAGGCTGTTCAACTGGAATGTGTATTTTGAGAAAGATATTGAGGCCCAAAAACTGCAGCTCTGAGCATTTATCAAAACCCTCAACACCACCAATGCCAGTACCGCCTGAGCTGAGCGGGACCACAACATGCTCTCACTCCAAACTTGTCAAATACGGCAGCTTGGTCAGTGGCCTTATGCTTCAAACTATGATGCTCTTGGTACCCCTCTAGCATCAGTTTTGGACCCCCAGGGACCACGTGTCAATTTTTACTTGCTACATGCATAGGACCTTTTTAAAATAAACCTCTGTCTTTATTTTGTTACCAAAACTACTTCAGCTTTAGGCAACCAAACGATTTGGTTAGGTTTAGACAAAATATCATGGTTTGGGTTAAAAGAAGCACATTTGTTATCAAATTAAAGACATTTATTGAGTATTCTCTCCTTAAGTATTTGCAGGGTTTCCACCAGAGAAGTTGTTATGTCAGGCAGGGGGTGGTTACGGTGTAAAGGTGTTATGATGAACTTGCCCACTGCCCCACAGTCATTTAGTTCAATTTGCATATCAGCGCCACGTTCATCAAATAAAAAAAAAAACACTCGAATTTGTAAAATACTAAGCGTGTTATCAATACTTAGTAAGTACAACGGACGTTACAATTATAAACTGAAAATGTGTGCTCCGCAGCACAGAGTAGCGGAGTGAGACGTCTGTCCTCGTTCCTGCTATCTGCTGTAAACCCATGAAGCTGCTCCCATGTCTCCCCGGGTCTCGGTGCTTGTTTGCAGCAGAAACTCTCCCATCCTCTGGCTCGTCCCCGCATCTGTGTTCGCCGCTGACCAGCTGGACATGGAGGACGACCTGTTGGCAACTGCCTGAAGCCCGTCGTCACTTACTCTTAAGTAAGGGGAAGATCTAATGATGAATTTATGTAATGCAAGTAACGACTTAAGTGTTTGATTAGTAACTGTAATGTGATTACTGCATTTAGGGACAGTAGTGCCTTTAATTTAATTTAATTTTAATTTTTAATTTTATATACTTTATTAATCCCCGAAGGGAAATTCAACTCCTTACTCCTCACTGCTCCTTACTGAAAAAAGCCATTTTTGGCGGTAATGTGTCACTCCCAACACTGTTTGTGTAGCCAAACCCCAATAGTCCTCTATGCCAGAAAGATCCATTCTTGTCTTGAAAGTATTAAAAACACTTCAGTGAGCCACACTGTTAAACTGGGTGACGTTTCTTCATTACTACAAACAAGGGCACTGTATTTTTTTCAAGTCAATACTTGTTGCTGTAAATATTCCGTAGAGGATCAGTGTTCAGTTTGATGGGCTCACCTCTATCTGGCTCAACACTTGTAATGGTGTACCCCAGGGTTCTGTGTTAGGTCTGCTGTTATTTTCAATTTATATTAATAGTCTTGGTCAAAACATGGTTGGTGCCGATTTTCATTTTTATGCCGATGACATAATAATATATATTATGCAGGCTCATTCATCATCGAGGCTGTGGCCAAATTGCAGGCTGTTTTTAAACAGCTAAAACAACTAAAGCTGGTTTAAAATGCTGATAACACTAGGGTAATGCATTTCTCAAATGCTAGGGAGAAGCCTGCGAACACAGCTGGTGTTATTACTGCTCAGGGAAAGAAGTTAGAGGTTGTTACTTGTTACAAATATTAGGTATTTGGCTTGATGACTCCCTGTCTTTTAAACCTCAGGTTGGTGATCTTCTTTAAAAGCTGAGGCTGAAGTTAGGGTTTTATTTCAGAAACAAGTCTTATTTGTCCTTTGAGGCTAGGAAAAGTCTGGTTGCTGCTTTGTTTTTACCAGTTCTGGATCATAGTGATCTGTTGTACATGAGTACATTAGTTTTGTTGTCTTTTACAAGTGCACGAACTGAGCTGGGAAAAAAAGCTTTAATGTGCTTTGCTCCCCTCACTTGGAATAACCTTCAAAAAGAGTTGATGCTATTTGAATTGGTCTCTCTGCCTGATTTTAAAGCTCTCACAAGTACAAGGATGAATGAATCGGTTGGTTCTTGTCATTGTGCGTAGGTGTTCTAATATTTCTACATGTTACTGTATGTCTTTTATGCTTTTTATTGTGTTGTTGTTTAGCTGTAACTTTTTTTGTATGCTGCTGTCTTGGCCAGGTCTCCCTTGAAAAAGAGATCGTTGATCTTGATGGGGCTTACCTGGTTAAAAATTGTTTAAATAAATAAATGAAATAAAAATGTGTATTAATGCGCAACTGAAAATAGTCCCAAAGAAATACATGATGTACTCCTGTTTGAGTGATGTTTGCTAAAAGCTACAATGCCCAGGTGGTTATGTAAATTTGTTAGCCTTTTATAAAAATGACACTTTATATTTGTGAGCCATCTTTATAGATCTATGAATGCCTTTAGTAGGAACCTATCTATCTATCTATCTATCTATCTATCTATCTATCTATCTATCTATCTATCTATCTATCTATATCCATACACTATACACACACACACACACACACACACACACACATACACACACTAACACTGACTCTAGCCTCTGTGGTTCACTTGTTCTTTTCCTCTCTTTATTCTCTTTGTTTTATAAAATTCCTCTTGTGATGTTTTATTCTAGGTCCACTGATGCGCTGTTAAAATCTAACGTCTTGTTATGTATTTATTCCCGGTACACTGGATTCATATGAAACTTTAATGATCTCTGTATAGAAACTGGGTCATTGCGGCAACTGTGAACACGATATAGCATAAGACAAGCAGAGGGTACTGAGAACAGCGCAAGTATTAACAGCACTTAAACAAATTGAAAATAATATACAGATGTACAAACTGGAGCAAATTTGTGTGTGCGTATTTAGATATGAGAGAAGATTTTTGTATTTCCTTGTACTTAAGATCACTGAAATTATTTTGCAGTCAGACTCTCAGATACTTGCAGTTTTTCCTCCTCTCAGTTTCCTCGTTCACTGTTCAGCAAAGAAATTATCACCAGCAGTGGTGCAAAAGCTAAGATTTGGGCCTGTGTCTAATCATTTTCTGCCAATTCTGCCATTCCTAATTTTCACAGTCTCTCTCAAACATTCAAATCCTCTCCACCTCTGCCACTCTCAGATCTGCATCTGCTGTCAGTCCACCCACATGTTCTGCTGCTCTCCCTATCCATCCCTTTGTCTTGCTTTGTTACTTTTCTTCTTTTTTATTCTGCTCATCTCTTTCCCTTGGGGTCCTCAGACAGGGAGGCCCTTGGGTTCTGCAGATGGACTCAGCTCACCGCTGGGAAAAAGAAAAAGAGGAGTCTCTGTTGTAGGGGTAAAAGAATAATGACATAGTGGACGGGTTGTGCTCAGCGGGCTGATTGTGACGTCCATATCTGTAGCGGACAGTGGAAATGGAGTGGGAACTGAATGGATTTCCTTTTAGAGCAGTGTGGGAGGACAGATTGGATGGGACAGGCTTCTATATGTTCTGGGACAACTATAATGTTGCTAATAAAAACACAGAGGCATAAAGTTTCAAGGCAAAAACTAAGGGTCCAGTCGCTTTTTAAACCCCACACATGAAAAACATAGGATCTGTCTGTGTGTCTTGAATATACTGCAATATGAAAAATTAATAATAAATAAATAATAAGTGGCAGCAAGTGCCAAAAGTCATCAAATTAAAATTAGTTCATACATTAATTCAACTTTTTTTTTGTTTTATCTCCCTCTTCTGTTTGAAAAGGTCCTAATTCGTTCAGTGACAATACTGATTCAGTATAATCACTTCACTTCGAAGATTCGGTGTTTAAGACTTTTTCAAATATGTACCGAACACCTGTGTAAAAATATTGGTCCTTGGCTTCTGAATTCCTGCTGTTTTTGTTGCAAAGCAACAACTAGCTAAACAGTAAGGGGTTCAAAGACATTTTTCCTGACAAAATCCTGACAAGTTTTATAACAGGGAGAGACACATTTGATAGGATAGAGAATAGCGCCACCTGCCACATGATATTATCAAACTGTCTTTGTAGTAGAGATTAAACATGTTGGTGCTCTCACCCTCTTCCTCTGTCACAGACACTTCAAACATGTTCGCTCGCCGTCTTTCTTTCCCTCTCACTCTTACCTGCGACTTACCTCATCTCTGTAGTTTTGTCTTAATATCCTCACACCCTTTCCTGCCAGCTGTCTCTCACACCGGCAGCCTCAGCTAAAATGATTTCTAAAGTCCTGTCCTTCTTGGACGTGAAGATTTGCACAAATATCAAATGAAATTACATTTGCATGATCGTTATTGTTATTGGTTACACAAATAACCCTAGCACCAAGCTCTTTATATAAACCTCGCTTTTCTGCCTTTACCTGCAGTTTAATGGTGATGCATTCACTCTTTTCCCCTACAAATTTTATTAACATCAAACTATTACAAGGTGATGACATACTGGGCATTAAAAGGTTCTTTTGTATATGGCATTCAGAGAAAACCACTATTTGCTATGTAAGATAGTGGATTAATGGTGTCCTGAGCAGAGAATGAAGTCATGCTTCCTCTGTGTGAGTTTGGCATTTTGGACATCGCCAGCTTGGCTTTTTCGAGCCAGGAGTGACCATACTTGGACGAGAGGGTGGAGCTTTGGAGGAGCGAGGGCTCATAGACTGCAGGGATGTCTCGCAGACAGCCAGTCACTCAGGTAGCCCAGCCCTTAATTACATATAACATTAAGCCTTAATAACATTTTAACATGGGGGTCTAGGGGAATTGAGTCTGTCTTGGAGCCAGCCTCAAGTGGCAGTTAGGGGAACTGCAGTTTTTGGCATGTCTATATTTTTAGCCTTAGAGGTTGCCACTTTGTCCAGAGAGGATCTCATAGTCGTTAACTGTAGAATGACTTTTAATTGTTGTGTGATTCTAACACATTTAGTGAAAAACAGCAAAAATGTTTAAAAAAGGAGGAAACTGGAAGCTGTGACATCAGATTTACACCTAGAATATGTAGTGTAAAAAAAATTCCAGCCAATCAGAATCCAGAATTCTCAGTGGCAATAATACAGTGACTTAATAACCTTTGTTTCGTGTGTCTCACTCATGGACAATGATAGCTAAATAAATGAATAAAATAAAATAAAATAGAATAAAATAAGCATTTTTTATTACTGGGAATGTTTTATTTTCCAGAGTAATTTCTTATTTTTGTGTCTTTTGTCATAGTTGGTGCGTGGTCTGTAAACCTGCACAATTTGGCAGATTGTAGTGAAATCAGACAGCATAAAAAGTAAACAGAATTTATTTATCTTTTCCCCAGATTTGCTGACTGCACCTCTGAGAGAACAGTGTGCCTTTTATCAGTGAGATACAGCTCTCGCACAGCTCATAATATCATTTTCTAAGGGATGTATTATGCATCTTTACTCTTATCGCTAAAATCTTACAGGAAGGAGTCTGATAACAGCAACTCCTCTCTCTGTCTCCAGTTAGCTTTATTTGGTTTCAAGATCCCAGGGCTAAGTGCTTCCTCTTTTGTGGGCCACATGTGCCCTGTCATTGCTATAGCACATGCAGCTTCTGCTGTTGTACAGTAGTAATGGAAACATACTGGTATAGCTACTCCAGTCAGTCCCCACTGGCTGCAGGCCTCATTAAAGCTGTGGAGGGCTCAATGGCCTGTCACACCACATCTCTCTGCCCATTTATCTGAGGGTGACCATTGTTGCATGGTTGTGTGTGCGCTCTGGTGTGTCAGTGTGTGAGAGACCCGGGATGTGTGCTAGGGTATCAGTAGGTCATTGTGTTAGCGATGTTCACTGTCTGTGTCTATTTACGGCTTTCATTTCACCACAGGCATCATGTATCAGATGCTATAAGGACTTTGGCCTGTTCATTCACACAAAAACACTTCAACACATCCTCAAAATAAACCATTTGGAATGGAATGGAAGAATTGCCCCAAATCATTTTAGAGATATCCCATTGATAATAAAGGTTCTAATAAGGATAAAGGATAATTTATTAAGTCTTGTGTTTGCCCCCCTTCACACGTACACAAATGCAGTCTACAATAGCTGGTAATTTATGCTGTGGATAAACTGTTGGCTCCTTACTTTTGTATGTTTCCTCTGCAGCCTGTCTAAAAGTCCTTGCACTTTTGGCTTTTTTCAGCTTATTAGAATTCCCCGCAGGCATAATCCAAGGACGCCCCCGTTCTGCAGGTGGATCATTTCAGCTGTCAGGCCAGATTTCTGCAGGAAACATAGTAAACAACACGCAAGGAGGAGTGACAGAGAGAATTGGCTCCATGACAGTCAGGAGAAGAATGAAGGATGTCTTGTTACATTGTATTAAACCCAAGGTGCATAAAGGACATGGATTCCAACACCTGCTCTACGTCCGACTGCTGTAGCCTGCTGTCAAACTCTAACCCATGATGAAATGAATTAGTGTGTGTTTTCTTCACATCCATGCATCACACACAAATCTCTCAAACTCCAATCACCTGATTTTAAGACTGTATTAATTGACCTGGACCATTCCCAAACTCTTTTCATCTGCTGCAGTTCAGTGAACTGATCCACTTTTAGTTGAAGCTCTCTTGCATTTCTGATGAAGACTGTAATCTTCCCTCTTAACTCCACCTTCCTCAGTGACCTCCAGCCTACTTTGATCCTTTATCTAAACCAGGGTTCATATTCTATACAGCCCACACAAACACACCAGCGAGGCATTTGCTACTAAAGTTGGAAACACACTGCACAGTAAAGGCTGATTGTCTCCCTGATGTGCCCTTGATAACTGATTTTGAGAACTGTGGAGTGTCTGCACAACCAAAGATAAGGCAAATCACCTTCAGTCTCTCGCCTCCCAACTGAGATTCAGCAACCCAATCGCCAGAATTTTTTTTTTGCATTGAACAGTTCTGCAAACCACAGATATGTTACATTTGTGCATTATTTTGCATGTTGAAACTTTATGTTACATTTAGGTACAAAAATCACTTGGTTTTGTTTAGGGAAAAATGTGTTTTGGCTTAAAACACCAATGTTTAGGGGCACAAAAGCCACGGGAAAAGCAGGAACGGGTCAATAAAATACACCAAGGTTAGGTGCTGCTATGTATTGGTGAAAAACACCCAGGTTCTGTGAAGAAAGAATGCAAACACAGTTACTGTGGGGGATATAAGCAAAGCACATTATGGCCTGTTCATATTTGCAGTTGTGATGATGCTATCAACAGGTGAAATACACTGCGCACTGTCTGTTTGATTAGAGTAGTTGAATACAGAAGAATGTTTGAATGGTCTGAAGCACAAAGACTATCCCTATAGGAGAGGCTGTGAGAACATACCCCTATATAAGGACTGTAATTTGTATTACTTCCATTAGCTAATTATCCAGTCTAAGGGGAGAATGATGTTTTCTGTATTGATTGTGATTGCTGATTTTGGTTGATAGTGTCAGACAGAATTTGGACCAGACTGAGACTGCAAGAGCAGTTCAACTGCTGAAAGATATATGAAAGGGTCCGTGCCTGCAAGTGTGGTCAGCTGACTATGGATACATTACCAGGAGACTGGGCAGTACAGGCGGAGACAAGGACAAGGTCATATGACAACACCTAGGCAAGACTGTTTTCTCATCAACTTGTCTCGTCGAAATCGCAGGAGTACAGCTTGATCCTTGGAAAAAAGCTTCTACTGTGCCACTGGAGTTCACTTATCCAAACAGGCTTTTAGAAATCGACTCCATGACAGTGATATGAGAGCTAAACCACTGGTCACAGTTCTTATTCTCACTGCAGAACATTATACAGCATGATGTCGGTGAAGACTCTCAGTCATCCAGGTCATGGTAATCGTCAGTGCTATATCGTAAGCAAGTGGACTTGCTTGCGTTTCTTGAAGATGTTTCGCCTCTCATCCAAGAAGCTTCTTCAGTTCTAAATGACTGATACAAAGTTGCAGGCTATAAACCCTGTGTGGGTGGGAACCCTTGCAAAGTCGTAGGGGTCACGTGAGCTCTTAGTTTCAGAGTCGTTAAGGTCACAATGTGAGTCGTTGACCCACCTGGCCACCGTGTCAGTCGTTAGGGTCAGGTGGGACCAGGGGTGAATGGGTGTGAAGTCGTCTGGGGAGGGTTCCAAGACTGCATTGTAAGTGGGTGATAAGTATACAGCACGATTGAATTTGCACGTGTACACAAGAACTAGCAACCTTGGCACTTGGAGCTGCTACTCTTCACAGATGAAAGCAAGTTGAGTGTTTCAGCCAATAGGCATGTCAGAGTTTAGAGATGCAGAGGGAGTGGTATGCTGACTACAGCATTGTGGAAGTCGATGGGTAAGGTTCCATCATGGGCCAGAGTGTGTCTGGGTGGTTGTACAGACCTATACATATTGGACAGAGGCATGACTGTAGGGACATCGCACAATCAAATCCCGGAGCCTATTGTCAGACCGTTTGCAGGCCTGTTGGTAATGACTTCATCCTGATGTAAGATAATAAGTGTCCCCAAACAGCTCAGCTGTCCATGACCTCCCTTGAGGACGAAGACATCTCTGTGATAGACTGGCTGGCCAAACCTCCTGACCTAACCTTGATCATGTCTGGGTCATGCTTGATTAGAGGCAGAGAACATCCCTCAGATAATGTTCAGAGCCTGTCCAGTGCCTTAGTGAAAGACTGGAAGGACGTACCCCAAAATAACATTGTGTGGATCATCAGGAGAGTTCCACATCATTGCCAGGAGTGGGTGAACACCAGAGGGGGGGGCACATGAGTAGTTAGAAAACATTTGTGATGGAAAAAAAAGTAATTTTGCTAATATATGACTTGGTGCTCAGGTTGTGTTTTCAGTCTGTTTTTGTGCATATTTTTGCATGACTGTTCCTGAAGGGTCAAATTGTGTTTCCTTATTTCTTGGATACTGTCTCTAACTGAACAATGCAACCACACATTATGCTATTTTGGTCATACCATTTGGCAATAAAAACATCATTTTAATTTTATCTGTTCCTTTTATTTTTTGATTAGTGTAATTAAAAACTCTACTATATTTATCTTTAAGGCCATACTAGGGACAGACAGCATTCTGTTAACAGTGGTGTTGAAAGCACAGGACAAGAAATGAATGTAGCACATTTCCAAAAAGTTGCTGAAAGAAACCCATTTAACTTCAGTTGGAGCTGCAGAGGTTATTCTGACTTTTAGGGTGGAGTATATGTCAAGTTGCAAAAAAACTGGATCCTACATTTCAGTTTGTAATGCAGGCTTCCTGTTGAAAATTTCAGGCTGTTCTCATTATGTAAAGTAATGCACCAAATGTCCTAATCATGAACAAGTCATTTGTGTATCATCCATGTATTTGGGAATGCTGTGATCACGTGACCAATGTGCTGATGAGGGTAAAGAATAAAGGACGAAGCGGTCCTGCTAGGTCAGAGGTCGGGGGGTGGACGAGTCACAAAACACAGACTTTCCTTAAAGCCGCTACAAGGAACTTTTAACTGAATATGCAAAAGTCTCTTGTTTCTGCTGATGTCTGTGTGTGACCTACAACAGCAAATGAGACCATCAGTGTGAAGATAAGCTATTTCTATATAGTGTATATCCATACCTTTAGGAAACTGTGTCCAGGTCGCTTCCAGGACGAAACGATTTACGGCACTCAGACGGCACACTTCATCTTACCTAGCTGCTTACATTTAGTGACTCTTATAAATAGTCACTATTCCTCCTCCTCGACCCGACGTCCGCGGGGAGTTAAAATAGCAGCAATCATCGGGTAAAAGTTCTGTGAAAGCACTGGACTCACCAACAGTCACCCACGTCTCAGTCACACAGAGAAAATCCAATCCTCGGGAAGTCAGGAAATCCTTCAGGATAAACGTTTTGTTCGCTAGCGATCTAGCATTTACCAGCCCAATCCTTGCAGGAGCTGGCGGGTCCACGGCGTTAGCTGTCCGGGGAGCCACACACAGAGGCCGCAGGTTGCGCAGATTCACCCCGCGCTAGTGGGGACGAGGAGAGCAGGGGCTGCGGGGCTGGAACACCTCATCCGGGCCGACCACAGGTACCAGCCAGGCATCTACAGGGTCCAGCGAGTGCTGAGAAATAAAGAGGCGAGGCACCGCTCCATACTCAGTCCAAGAAGCCGTGGAAGTGCTCGCCAAACAGGCTTTCAGCCTTACCAGGCGACCGCTGCGTTTACGCCAGAGAGGTTGGGCTGGGGCGTGGCAGAGGTGAGCTGGGATCCCCGATAGGAGCGGGGGCAAAGTTTTCCTGTCTTGTTGTTTCATTCATCCCCAAAACAAACACATGCGCAAGCCAGGTATGCGTCTTTACGACAATACACGCTAGAGCTCATGGGAAATGTAGGCTTCATTCCAGCAAAACACTACCGCTTTTGTCCACAGGGTTGCCAAAATCAACTCAAAATGAAAGTTCCTTGTAGGGGCTTTAAGAGACTGGTGTTCAGAACCATGTGAGCTGAGTGAACTTTGAGTCACTTTAAGGTACATCCTCACCCTGTTTCTTTCCCTAGACCTAACCTTCATAACTTTATGTTAAATACGTAACTCATTCATTCATTCATTTTTCAAAACTGCTTATAGTGTATGGGGTTGCAAGGGGGCTTGAGCCTATCCCAGCTGACATTGGGTGAGAGGTGGGTCACCATATTATCACAGAGCCGACACATATATACAGACCATTCACACTCACAGCCAGTTTAGAGTCACCATTATTAACTTAGCCTTTGGATTGTGGGAGGAAGCCGGAGTACCCAGAGAAAACCCACACTGACATGGGGAGAACTCACCTTGAGGTTCGAACCAGAAATTCTCTTGCTGTGAGGTGACGATGCTAGCCACTGCACCACCGTGCTGCCTAAATAATCTTTCCGTTAGATACGTAACATCATTCATGGGGTCCGAATTTGTAGGTCGTGCTGTTGTATGAGAATATGTTTAAAATTTGTAGTCTTCAAGAGCAAGTTGAGGTAACTCTGATGACAATATCATGGGTCATTTTAGCTTTTCTCCTCAGACTTTACAAAGCTCCTACAGAGCCACAGAGGACATCATACAACGCTCCTGGCTGAGCAGTGCTCACCACGACTAACAAAGTGACTCTAAAACAGGTGGATTTCCCCTTTAATAGCTCAACTCTGAGTGGTGTTGCCTGACTAATGATACTTTGAGGTTTTTTTGGACACTTTTCCCTATATTAATTTCTCATTAACTGGAGGCAACTTGAAGTGACCCAGTCCACTTCGCTGTTTCATAACAATGATTTTCTTATAATGTGGTAATGACTATGTAGAGCAGTAAAAGCACATTTTAGATAATACGTCCTCCCTCCCCCTCCTGAGTTATTCCTGTACCTCACAAAAACACCCACAGGTGCCTTATAATCTTATCCGAAATGTTCCATTTGTTTCTTAAGAGGAAATATGTTTAAATTCCTGTGGTGTTGCCACCGGATGAATGTGAAGTAAATGACTGTCACATCTAATGTTTCATGTTCTTTTAGGAGTGCTTTTCTGCCGGTGTTCAGTGTTCAAGTGCAGAAAACAGAAAATGAACAAGGTAACACTGGGAAGGAGATTATGCATGCACTGCTTAGATAAAACACTGCAACACTGTGAGGAAGTCAACAGGAAAAAGAATATTTAATGGTCTTGGCTATTGCCTATCAATCATAAGTTAGGTGTTGAGAAAAAGAAACAGAGCAACAAGAAAATACACTGTTTGGATGCCTGATTTAATTAGAAAATAAATAAAGAATTGCTGGGAATTATCTAATACCTCGAGACAGATGTGAATTCTGCACTAAAACATGTCTAATAAGCCACATCTGCTGCCCAAAAGATAATTGCAAAGTAGGGCTGAATTGCTTTGGACAATAAAAAGTGCACAAGCTAAAAGAATATAAAATATACTGTCAGATTGTGTTATTAAGCCTCCCAGCGAGGGTTTTCTTGGCACACAGTGTGAATTTGTGGCATACTGACCCTATCAATTGGAATTTCTGTCCCACTTATTTAAGAGAGTGTGATGAGATTGGAGGTTTTGTTTGTTTTGTTTTATGGTTAGAGAATTTATGCTGCCGCTGTACAAAACCCCCAGTGTGTTGGTAACCTGGTTTTCTGTGACGCATTTATCTTGCTGTGGCGCATTAGTATTAGCTGTTTAATGGCAAGATCCATTAAAAGCTGAACTGAATAAGTCGCGCAAACCTCATGTGGGAAAAAATCTTGGGGTGTAGAGTGAGAAAGAAAAGTGCTTACAAGATCTTTGTAGTCCGCTCCTCATCTCTGCTTGAGGCTAGGGGCTTGAGGCTACATCAGCTGCTATACTAGCATATCACACCTGAATGTCTGACTCAACTGTTGGTGGTTGACTTGCATTGCGGGCAATGTAGTCGCCAGATGGAATAAAAAAGACGATATCTTTGGTTCTGCTGCATTGATTTTCTTTTCAAATTGTCCATTGTGACTCCAATAATGTCATAGAAGGGCAATGTTAAATTGGTGGAGTACTTTCTTAAGACATACCAACCCGGTCTCATTCCCACCTCCTCACATACAGACGCTTGGTCAGTAATTCTTGGCATCAGGTACTGATGCACAGAGGCACCCTTTAGCGGCGGTATGAGATGCATTTTTGACACTCTGAGCAACTGCTGTAGTATAATGAGCAAAAAAGTCTGCATACTGTAGGCGGTTGGGGAGGTCAATGGGTCAAACAAACTTGGGACTGTCACCTGGGAGACCGCTTCTTGTTTCCTGTGTAAAACTGTCATGTCCCTGGGCTAGGAGAACCTAGACATAACATGCAGTGTGACTCCCCACTCTTCCCACTCCCAAGAAACGCCAGCTACGCAGTGTTTCAGAAAATAAAGTTAGCAGTTTATTAGTCTTCAGAGATGAGCAGAGCCCAAAACAACAAACAAAAGTACTGACCTTAAACTTACCTAACAAAAAAAAACCAAACAGAGAAGAGAAAAAGAGAAAAAAGAGAAGTTTCTAACCCAAACTCCTGCAATATGAAACAAGTGAAAACAACATCGCAATACCAGACAAAAAGGGCTTCTCAATCCTACTTAAACTGCTATGACCAAACAAAAAAATACCTGAAAACTAATAAAACTACGCTACAAAGTAAACTGCAAACAAAACTCAATTTACAAAGTCTTAAGTGACAATGTCCAATAGTTTGCCTGCAGTTAAAAACAAACAAATCGACATACACAGTCTAAATGCTGGCTTTTGTTGGCATTGGAAGGTGAAAAGGAGAGAAGAGCTTCTGTCAGCTGGAGTTAAAAAAGTCTTCTGTCACCCACTGGACCAATCCAGTGAGAGCAATCTTCTAGAATTAGCCAATCAGCAATCACCACCTGCCTTTCATTATCCACTCACACTCAAACACATGCACTCACTCTCAGGGGAGGAGAGAGACATCTGACAGATCACAGCAGAAAAAATCCAGACACGTCAATACAGAAATGACCAGGGTCATAACAAAAACCAAAAGTCAATGGAGTTTTTTTAACGATGTAGTGTGCTGGTATGTGTAGCATCCTGTGCATGTATCATGTGAGGTATCATGTGATGTTACATGATGTTAGTAACAAACATACTTATTTAAAGCCAAACCACGATGTTCTTTTTTTAAACCTAAACATGTGCTTTCGTTGCCTAAGCATAAGGACGTAAAGCTAAATGTTTTTTTTTTTTTTTTTTTAACATATGTTCTGAGTCTTACTATATAATGATGAAAATTCTGTCTGTGGGTGTGTCTGTCTGTGTGTCTGTTCCACATTTTTCTCCTCACTGACTTGGTCAATCCATGTCCTCACTGACTTGGTCAATCCATGTGAAATTTGGCACAGTGGTAGAGGGTCATGGGAGGATGCGACATCAATTGGCCAAAGGGGGGCGCTATAGCAACCGATTGAAATTGCAAACTTTGAATGGGCATATCTCATGCCCCGTATGTCGTAGAGACATGAAACTTTGCACAGAGATGCCTCTCCTCATGAGGAACACATTTGCCTCAAGAACCCATCACTTCCAGTTATATAGATTTTCTGCCATTTTGAATTTTTTGAAAAACACTTCAAATCAATCTCTTCCTAGGAAGTTTGACCGATCTGCATGAAACTCAGTGAACATAATCTAGGGACCAATATCTAAAGTTCCCTCTTGGCAAAAGTTGGAAAACTTANACTCTAATTGGCAACTGGGTGGCGCTATAACAACAGAAAAATGCTTAAAAATGGCTAAAATGCGACCGATCGCTGTGGCTCCCCCTGCGGCCCAATGTTGTTGTTTTTTTTCTAATTTTTGGTATGACTAAGTCATGGTATGGTATGCTGTACATAATCACGGAAACTGACAGTGTGTCATCTTGTCAGTCAGTTATTCTGTCTGTCCCACGTTTTTCTACTCGCTACTGCTACTGGCATAGGTAGAGGGTGACAAAGCTACCAATGGGTATGGACTAGTTTATTTTGAAAAGAGACTCTATGCATTTAATGAGCAGAAACTGTACATTTCCTGTGTTTATTTTGAAAAGACACAATGCATGTAACAATTGCAAATTGACAAACAGTCCCCACATGTACAAAACAGATGCAGGAGGGGTACCTAGCATGTCATCATTTGAAGCTGAGGGCCATCGACCAAAAATGAATGGGTATTCTATAAGTTGGGAGTGAAACTGTGTCGGACACACAGTATGTAGTGTAATACAGCTTGCTTTATCTTGCCACATTAAAAAAAAAAATATGTGAATGCATATGGCAGCAACCCAGTTGGCAGAACAAATTTTGGCACAATACTAAACCACGCAACAACATTTGAATTTATCATACAGCAGATATGTTGAAACATTTTCTTACAATTCAACAACGCTGTGTTTCAACATTGTTTTTCAAACACATAGGCCAGACATGGCCGTCGAGGAGGCCAGGGGTTAGTCTGGCACCATTTAGTTCCGAGAGCACCTCCTCTTTTTGCATTCTTGGTATGAGATGGAAATAAAGTAATTTTGGTTCAGTACGTTGACCAAAGTCCGAAGGTGTAAAGCAGAAAGCCCTCCACAATAAGCATGGGAGTCTCCTCCTCTTTATGATCAGACACTGGGACGAACTCAGTATCAAGGGTGTTACTGACGCCATGAGATTTCTCAGACTTCAGTGGTGCGTCCAACCATGCATAGATTGTTCTCACAGGCACAAAAACCATTTGGTTATATTAGAAAAAAGATCACGTTTTAAGTTGAAATGCCCGGTTTGGTGCCACCGTTGGCACTGGAAGTGTCGCAATGTCTCTTAAAAAAAATGGTTTTGTTAATTGTTGGTCTTGTACAGCAGCCTGCAGTTTGGCAGCCGTCTCAATGGCAAAGTCTGCTCATATACACATAACAAGAACTACGTCACTTGAAATGTTGATAGGATACTAGGTATGAAAGGTAAAAATGTAACGCATCCATGGTTTGCAGAAACCTATATACAATGCTAAGACTTTCTTCTGGTGACTGGACTGATGAAGCCATTCTTTATACAATATTGATCATACCAAAAGCATTGATGCAACAATGTGTGCAAACCAAGCCATGTAACACGAATGAGATGTTTTAATGATTATCTGTTGAACATGAATTTGAGCACCGCAATCATAATCACGACACTGAGTGAAGGTATTAGAGCGATTCCTGCTGCTGAGTATCCATGCAGAGACAGATGTTTTCTGTATGTAGGTCAGGAAGAGAGCAAACAACAAACCACACCATGGCTTTGCTTTCACCTGTGAATTGTAAGGAGTTTGTCTTTTTCCACATGCATATACCACAAGAGCTGTAGCTCATGATGTAACCATACCAGAGAGTTGATTTGTGGAGGAATATCTAGGTTGGTTGTAGGTCTATCTATTTTTCTTTAGATGTCAAGATTCCTTCACTTATTTTGGCTCTAAAACCTGCCTCTTATATAACTCGTGTGTCACAAAATGTTCACTCCTGTGGTTTGTCTGTGACTCATCAGTTTCATGGTTATGATGCACAAATGGAGGGAAGGCAATGCAGTTCTTAATGCTTAATATTATGATCACCATCATTTAAACTGTTATGTGTCGGACCATGACTAAGCACTCATTCCTAATATGATGTCTTTAAAGCAAACACATAGATTGTTTCTACAACTGTATAAATGTTAAATGTGCATTAGTGTGAGTAGATACTGTATGGTATGGTTCTGGGTATTGATGAGGTCTCTTTTATTTTACATCTCTTTTCAAGGCTATGCCTGGCTATTTCCACTCACACTTTGTCTTTCTAGTTTGGGAATGATTCCCTCAGATGCCATGAATTAGTAATGGCACATCTTAGAGTTGCAGAGAGAAAAGTGTTAGCTAAAAGGGAGGAGTGTCAGTTTTGTCTTACCCATTGCACTACAAACGTTTTACCTCAGGAAAAAGACACAAGATCAATTAAACCAAAGCAGATTTCAAACTTAATCTGCAAATCCATTTGATCCGAGACACAGTGGTGGAATGTAACAAATTTTGTAGGTCTTAAACCAAAGTATTGGGAAAATTAGGGTTTTGACAAGGTGATGGTGCCAGATGAAATGTCAGGGGATGACTGAAGTTATTACAATTTGTCCTGAATAATGAATATCTCCAGCCTTGGATGGTGTGAGCTGTCCATATAAGCTATAATGAATACTATCAAAGTTAAATAAGATTTATCCTCTGGGAACAATGGATGTCTGTAGAATATTGTGCCAATCCATAGACGTTGAGATATTTCACACAACAGGCCAAAATGAAAAATTTGACGTGCTGGTGGTGCTAGATGAGAAATCAGAGACTGAACAAAGTCATTAGGATTCATCTACTGGGGACCATGACTGTCTGTAGAAAAATCATTGCAATCCATCCAATAGTTTTTGAGATATTTCAGTCTAAACCAAAGCGAAGGCCCGAATGACACCAGCCTTACCAACCCTTGTGCCTAGTGCAAGCACTGTCATTCGCAGGACGTCAAATAGTAGCACTTTGTCACGCCCCTTGGCTTGTAATAGTGATGCCAAGGGCAGCCCAATGTAAATTTAACTGTGGCAATATTTGATGCATGGAGCAATTGACGTAGTACGAAGACCAAGAAAGTCCCTGTAGGGTCGGATGACTGGTCAAACAAACACGGACTTTCACCCAGGACACCGCAGTTCATGCTCCATGCACAAAAGTCAATGCTGTTTCAAAGTAACATAACATTGTTTTACCGTAATGTTACACAACTGTCACATACTTACATCACTTACATATGTACGCCACATCAAGGACTTACTTTAATCCATAATCTAATATTTTTTTCTGAACCTAACCAAGCAGTTTTGTTGCCTAAACCTAAAGGTGACTGTTTGACAGCATTAACTACATGTTAGAATGTGTTTCACCCAGTAGACAGTGGTGTGTCACATACATACACTAAAAGGTATGTCTCACAGAGATGCAAAAGGGTGCCTTCAGAGTCGGTATCACACGCTGATGGGCATGAGAAAACATCGGTATTTGACAACCTGGGATGAAAAGGTGCTGGTGCAAACACAATCAGAAAACATCCTGTAGTCAGGAGAAAGTGTCTGATAGTATACCATCAGACTGAAGAACCTGTTGGAGAGAAAGTGTTTAGCTATATGACTTGTCCACAATTAAAGAAAGATCTCGTCTTCCTAAATTTGGCTCTAAAGGTGCGCACAGTGCTTTTTTATTTTTATTTAAATGCACAGACACATGAAAAAGTTTAAGTGAAGGTGTGGGTGTCAGCCACTCTGAGTTACCACAGGGCTTTGTAAGCACTCAAAGATGAAGTCCAGTACTGGAGCCAAGTATATGTTACGCGGAGATGCCCTTTATTGAACTAAAAGAAATATTCATTCAGAAATCTTGTATAACAGGAAGAGAAATTACAGAATATAGAGAATAACAATAAAACAGATGGCACGTTTTAGCATTACACAATGTGCACATTGCTCTCTTCAGACCTCATACAATAATGCCTCTGGATATCACAGCTGCCTATTAGTTTTTAATAAGCACCTTCCTATCCGCAGTGAGCCATTAGAAGCCCAAAAATAATAACAGCAGGGTCCAAAGAGTCCATCTACAGCCTGAGCCAAAGAGAAAGACAGAGATGGAAATTCCATTCAGTGCAGAGATGCAGTGAGGAATGAAGGGCTGTATACACAACTAAAAGAACACGCTTCCCTGAAGCATGACTACTTTGAACAAAAATCTAAATTTAGCGATCGACTGAGCAGCCTCTATAAACATAGAAAGAAAACATTGGGGTTTTGCAACAATGGAAAGAAGAAAAGGTCATTACAGCGTGTCGGGAATAGAGAAAGGAGCAGATATCCATGTGACAGAGAAGAAAATCTCTCAAGTTCCCTCTTAACTGTCTCAGGTTGAGTGCATCGAGCAGTGACGGGCCCCTGAAGCAGTCATGGATCTGAATCTAGTTAACCCCGGCAGAGACCTCCTGTCAGAAAGCTACTGTGGTCGAGGTAGCCATGGTGCTGCTGCTGTGCCAGGTAAGCCTGTTCTAACATACACCCTGACACCTCCTGGCTCTCTGACCCCTCACTGCTTGCTGATTAGCCTTTCCATATATAGCTTCTCGAGACGACTTTGCCCACAAGTCCCAGCCTGTGTCACTGCTTAATCATACATACATTTTTCATGAGAATTTCCTCACACAGATAAAACCTGAAGGTCTCATGATCTATTAAGCTTCTGTGATAGTATCAACTGCCTCAAAGCTCAGCTGTCATCTGGACCGTGACAAGTCTCCTGATGGAAGTGATTAGCTAAAAACTAGATGGCTGGTTGAGACAAATACATTGTAATGTGGTGTGATTTGATCTGTGTTTCAAATGTATACAGCACATATGCCTATATGTGTGTATGGACCTAAAGATAGGAGAAAACTTGAGATATAAAATTTCATTTGTAACTTTTAGTAACAGTGTTTCCTGTAAGTGCTTCTTAATAAGAGCCATAATGTGTTTTGCCAGTTGAAATCTTAATCTCATCCCCTCATTTACGTGGTGAGACCAGTAAACAGTAAGGACGTTAATTAAAGGAAGACTTTGCTGATTCTCAACCAGCTTTGTATCATAACGATGTGGGTAGTATGTGTAAAACTGTGGTAAACTTCCCTCCATCTTACCTGTGCCCAGATCTCTCTGCTCATCTCTCAGCTTAAATAAAATGGATGATGTAAAATGCTCTGAGGCTGTTGCGTGAACTACAGACTGTTACTGTTTCGCACATTTCTTGCCTAAAATGTCTTTGGAAACATAATTCAGTGTACCGTTTGGCCGTAATATGAGAATTTGTGAAGAGGAAGAGGGAACTATACTGTTTCCTGTATGGTAAAAACGGATGAAAACACTGAGATTAAACAGTAAAAAGATCATTTGTCACCAGCTGGTCGCCATATTGTTTCCAGTGGAAAAAACAGTCAAGCTTCCATTATGTCACTTGCCTGCGGGAATGTTTATTGGTCCGGTGCGGTGCATTGCGGTAGTTTTAGTTTATTTATTACCTGAGCAAAAGCAAATGCCACAGTCCTTTTCCTCACTTTCTAAAATATTTGCATTTTTCTACTGCATAGATAGCCCACTTTTATGAAAAGACCATTGTTCCAGCAGTGAAATACTTCTTTAATTAGATAAAGCTGTATTGTTGTAATTATATGCATTGCTTTCCAGTGAATCTCTAATGCTTGGGTATGCAATCTGCATCCATTCCGGAAATGGCGGACTCCGCCACTACCAATAAAAACTATTAGAGAGATAAACACTAAAAATAGGGTTTGATTTCATGACAATATTAAGAATTAGAACTTTGAAGAAGTAGTCTGACATTTTGGGAAATAGCCTACACTTATTCACATTCTTATGACAAGTGTTAGATTAAAAGGATCAGTACTGATGTAGAAAAAAACTTGGTGATGAAGAAAATAATTGTGAGCCACAGTTGATATTACATGAATATGTGTTTAATACAACACAGTTCTGATTAGAGAACCTTTTAAGCATAGCACATGTGCACGGACAGAGACATACCAAAAAACAAAATAACAGAACAATGATTTAGGAACGGCACGGTGGTATAGAGGTTAGTACTCACAACAAGAGGGTTCCTGCAAACCCTGGGGTGAGGGAGCCCTTCTGTGTGGAGTTTGCATGTTCTCCCCTGTGTCAGTGTAGGTTGTCTCCGGGTACTCCAGCTTCCTCCCACAATCCAAAGACATGCAGGCTAGGTTAACTGGTGACTCTTAATTGGCCATGAGCGTGAATGGTTGTGTGTCTCTATGTGTGAGTCCTGTGATAGTCTGGCGACCCCAGCGTTGCCAGGTGTACAATAATTATCGTATTTGTATGATAATTTGGCCCTCTGTACGATGTACGATCAATAATCCCAAAAAAGGCCAAATGTACGATAATTTGACCATTTCATGAATGTGTGGTCGTAATCAGTATGCCCGAGTTTTTTTGTGAGCCCTGAAGGCATCTGTTCCCATGTGACATGTTTCCAGCCAATCGCACTTTGCTTAGCGTGAGATATGGGTGACATTTGTCTCTGAACAATGAGTACGATTGGCTGAATGGTCAGCTACCTGCCCCACGAGGTGCTAGGACCCGTCAGAAAGTCGAGCGAGAGTGAGATTCAAAACAGAGGAAGAAGAAGAGGAAAAACAGAAGCAAGGAAAATGGAAAAAAAGTAAACCAAAAAAGTAAACACTAGAGTGACTATATTTGCCTATCGTGCATCAGTAGGATTGTTATTTTGGTTATAACGGATGTACGATCATTTCCCTCAAAATACGATAATTTTGAGTCTCTGGTACGATAATCCTACTTTTCCCACCTGGCAACGCTGGGCGACCTGTCCAGGATGTACCCCGCCTCTCGCCCAATGTCAGAATGAATGACACAGTCTTAAATAGTGTATTTCACACATCATACAGAGTGTCTAACATTAGAGTCTGTACATCTACAAGGTAATCCCACGGTATCTTAACCTTCAGACAGCCTGGGGCCTCCTCACATATCTGCATGCAGACAGTGAAGGACTCTGGAGGCCTCCGCATATACCTAACCATAAACATTTGCCATGACAAATAACACTCATATCTGTATGATAAATATGGAGTGACAGGCAGTAGTTGGTTAGCTTAGCATGAAGACAGAAAACAGGGTAAAAAGCTAGCCTGGTTCAGTCCAAAGGTAATAAAATTTACCTGTTATATCTTGCTTGTTGAATCATTTAAATACCAAAGTTTGACCCCAACCAGTAAAACCTCGACTTGTTTTGTTGCCGAAAGGCAGATTTGAGTACAGTTGGACAGAGCCAGGCTAGCTGTTTTCCTCTGTTTCCACAGCATGCAGATATGAGAGTGTTGTCAGTCTTATCATCCAACTCTCGACATGTGAGCAGCGTATTTCAAAATATTCCTTGAATTAGCTCTCTGGGTCTTCCTGTAGTGTTCTGTGATTCATCCTCTCTCATCTCTCCCTCATTGTTTACCAAAAACCTTGCCGTGTTTCTACTGCCTCTACCCATGACTCTTCATAACCTCCCTTTTCTCTCTTTGTTTCAATTCGTTCATCCCTCTGCCTTTTCTATTCTGGATGGGAGGCTAAATTAGTGTGTAATTATAGTCGCCGGCTCTTGGCTGTGTAGCTCTAATGGAACAGAGCCTCTCCATATACCTCGGTAATAGTCTGACAGAATCCAAATGAGAGGGGCTCGCGCTCCCTAATGCTAACTCGATTCTGTGCACACACCTTATACAGACAGCTCACACCATCCTTGGCTGGAATTGAAACAAATGAGACACAAAGAAGATGACATGGCCCGATAGCTCTGACATTTCCAATGATTGTCATTGTGGTTGCAACAGCAACTGTTGTTGTTGTTGCATTCGTTTCTACTGTATGTCTGGTGGCACCGCTTTGAATAATGAACTAGTTAGAAAAGTGCGTGATGAATTTTTCTTGTCAGTGGAGTGCAATTTTGTGTTGGGTCATTACAAGTACAGTATATTTTCATAAATAACGCCAGTCATGCATACACACACACACGCAAACAAACACACGAACACACAGACAGAGATGCTCATTATCTCCTCGGAGTTGTCCCCATTTTCATTCCTTCAGCGGCAGAGAAGAGGTTTGTGAAATCTCTCCTGGAAAAGCGCAGCGCCACAGAGGCCAATCCTGACCCAGATTCTTTTCCTCATTGTTTAAAGGTAAGGCTCAGATTTGGAGCTGCAGGTGCACTGTAGGTATACAAAACACTTCCCCTTATTAAATGTGCGCTGACATCTATCTTCTCACGCATTTTCTCAGCTGGAACGGAAGCATTGCGGTTACATAAGCCGTTTAAGAGAGCGGCATCATTGCAAACTAGGGTAATTTAATGTTGTTTCCTCTGGAAGTGGTAAGGATCAAACCTAGCAAGCTGAGGAACAGTAATGAAGGTAACAGGGAGGAAGGAAATGGTGGGGGTTGGTTAAGGTTCAGAGGAGAAGAAGACAGAGACAGGAGTGACGCAACAAGGGAGGGATGGGATAAATTAAGAAGGCGGCGGGGCAGGGGGTCGGCGCAGAACGCTAAAGTTTGAGAGAGGAGCATGAATGAATAACTGAAGTGGAGAGGGAACTTGTTGCAACGCTACTTATCTCAAACGCTTCTAACAAAACATCACACTGTTGTCCCCAAGCAGCCAAATCCCAAGTCACTTTAGTAGCACTGCAAAAAAATGGAGGAAAAAGCAGTAGCAGTTGCAGTGTAATTGCCCGTCTTCTAAAGCTTTTTATGACTGTAGAAAAAAAGGAGAGAACAAGAGGGAGAGACAGCAAGCATGTTGGTGGTGACAAAGAAAAACAAGCAAAACAATGCCACACAGCTCATAAAACTGAGAAATTACCAGCTTTTTTTTGGCAACACAAGCAAAATCTTCTATCAAGCAGCTACAATCCTAACAGAGAGATCTCAACGTACACCTTAGTAATGCGTGTAATTATAGTTTTAATTCACCATATGGCTCTGTACTAAGAGCTGTCCACAGCGGGCCTGTAAACCCTACACTGTGTTACAGATGAAGTGTTAGTCTGGCTGTTCCCAGCAGTATGGCAACTAGAGCAGCTTCTGATGGAATATTTAATGCAGGAGACTCTAAGAATGGATTCCTGCAACATTTTCTCACATCTCACCACACACGCTCTCTCTCCAGTTCCCGGTCTATAGCCTTCCCCTCTCTCTCTCTCTCTCTCTCTCTCTCTCTCTCTCTCTCTCTCTCTCTCTCTCTTCACACGCCGACATAGGAGCCACACGGAACAGATGCAACTTAAAACACATGCAACTGTGTTTGCTCAGGAGTATTTCGGCTACTATGTGGATGTTTTTTTCTATTAATTTATCTACGACTGCATCAATAAAATGCCCACACATCTGTGAAAACATACAAATATACCCGGAGGCAGAAAGGAAAGATGCTTTGAAATGAGACTCAGGAAAATCAAAAGGGAGGTGTTCTACAGGAGCATTAGCCAGGCCTCGATAAATTATGTACCGCTGAAATGATTCCAATTCCCATTGTTCTCTCCAAAGAGCCACGTCTCTCTGGCCCTCACTCTCCATCAACAGATAAAAGACAGAAAAAGCAATAAGGGAAGAGAGGGGAAGATGGAGGAATTCAGAAAGGCAAACGGAAGGTAATTATAGAGGGAGAGAAGGTAGGCATGTCTGTGAGCTAAAGTGACATTCGCTAATATGTAAAGTATACTTTTAATCAGCACTGAATAGGGGACGGGAGCTCAAAAGGAGGAGAATGGTGAGAGGAATGAAATGACAGGAAGGCTGAAAGGTTTTACTGAAAGCATGTTAGAGATGTAGATGAAAAATCCAATACATCATGGCAGTGGTTTCCTAAGGGACCCTATGGGGGAAAAACAAACTCATGCACTTCACATGAGAATTTGAACAGGTATGTCATTTTACTTTTAGTATGACTGTTAAACAGCAAAATCCAATAGACTGAACACAACTAAGTAAAATTGTAAGCCTTATTAGCAGGGGGCTGTTATTGCAATCATGTCTCCTTCAAAATGTGTTATGTACCACAGATATGCTGTGCCAATTTGCTTTGGCAAATTAATTTTTTGTAGGGGAAACTTAATGGCTGCCTGAATATGTTTACTGGCGTTTTTTTTTAACAAATCCAGGAAGTCTGCCATCTTTAGTCACACACAAGTCACAGGGAGGACATCAGGTTTGATGAAAAATGAGAGAAAGTAATGGCACTGTAAAGGTGCAGTATGTAATTCTGGAGAAAAGAGCCAAGGCAAGGTGGGCAGGTCCAGCAAACACAGGACTTTGACCCAGGAGAGTGGAGTTCAAGACTAACGAATGACATCAGTTGCAGGGTTTTTGTCACTCAAAGCCAGTTTTTTTTTTTTTGGGGGGGGGGGGGGGGGACCCACTGCTGGCTCTCTGGCTATGTTTGTGGCAGTCAAAGCTAGGTGGTTTTCTAGCATCACGGCACTGCGTTTGTACCACTTACTTGAAGCAAGATATTTTAGCAATATTCCTAACCCTAACCAAGTAGTTTTGTTACCTTAACCTAACTGCCGACCCCTTCTGCATGAAGATACAACCCAAAAGGCTGCCCCCGGAGTCATCTTAGTAATGCTGGGGCTTCTGCCCAAGCGGCAAAACATGACCAGTAGATCATTCATTCTTTCATTTGTTTTCCGTAACCGCTTATCCTGTTAGGGGTTGCAGGGGGGCTGGAGCCTATCCCAGCTGACACTGGGCAAGAGGCAGGGTAATCCCTGGACAGATCGCCAGACTATCGCAGGGCTAACACATAGAGACAGACAACCATTCACGCTCACATTCACACCTATGGCCAATTTAGAGTCACCTATCAACCTAACCTGCATGTCTTTGGACTGTGGGAGGAAGCTGCAGTACCTGGAGAAAACCCAAGCTGACACAGGGAGAACATGCCACTACACTACCTTGCTGCCCCATTGTCAAATACCAATGTGGTCTCATTCCCAGGTCGTCGAATACCAACATCTTGGATTGGTGGTTTCGGTCTGACTACCAACCCTGGGTCATCAGTATTTGAAGACCTGGTAATGAGATTCAGCAATTAACTTTTTTGTTTGTCAAAGATGAACCTCTTTTTCCAGAAATGCATACTGCATCTGTGAATTATTATTTTCTTCTTAAATCAACAAAACGAGAATTCCTCTTAATGACCGCATCTGCACAGTCTGAAAATGTTACATTTACATAACATATCCATTAAAAGCTCACTGACAATGCAGCACAATATCCGTTTGTTGCAACAAAAGAATGATTTAACATTTTTATGACTACGTTATGGCACACACAGCACTTAACTAAGAATAAGCAAAGACTGTGAGCTTCGTTAAACTATAAAAAGAGTCAAAAGGTACTTGAAGGACGTGTTTTCTTCATTATCATTTAAATTATCTTTTCTTTAACCAAAGTGCTTTTGTTGCCTGAACCTAATTACACCTGGCGGGTTGCAATCTTGTCACTGCTGTCAAAATCCTGCACCTTGCTGACCCTTCATTCCCTCTAACCACCATGGTATGCCTTGTGAGTGCTACAGATATGTAGCAATTCCATCCCTGGTCTAAAACATCGCAACTGTTTCTCTCATAAAGCATTTGGCAAACAAGGGTGTATATGTTTATTGTTTTGTTTTTTTTCATGCATTTAATTCACGTCAATATAATTTTTCCAACAGTTTTTGTCATGAGTACTTTCACATAGAAGGTGAAGCACATCAACACAGATCCACAGCAGTACGCCTACAGGAACAGCCGCTCTACATCAGATGCAGTGTCGTCAGTTATCCACACTGCTCTCACCCACCTGGAGAGTGGGGATTCCTATGTCAGGCTGCTTTTTCTGGACTTCAGCTCTGCATGCAATACGATCATCCCGCAGACTCTTGCCAGCAAACTACTGCTGCTCCGACTAACGCTTTGCCTTTGCAACTGGGTCCTGGACTTTTTGACACACCGGCCACAGACAGTAAAGATCCATGGCATCTCATCCTCCCGTGTCATCCTCAACACCGGCTGCCCCCAAGGATGTGTCCTGAGCCCCCTGCTGTACACGCTATTCACATATGACTGCTTAGCCAAACGCCCAGGCAACCATACTGTGAAATTTGCAGACGACACAGCAAAAGTGGGACTGATATCCCACAATGACGAGTCGTCATACCGGCAGGAGGTGGAAGATCTGGTGGACTGATGTGGGGAGAATAACCTCTGCCTCAATGTGGGGAAGACAAAGGAGCTGGTTGTCGATTTTAGGAGGAGAAGCCACTCTCACTCCCCACTGTTCATCAGTGGTACAGCTGTGGAAATGGTTCATAGCTTCAAGTACCTTGGAGTCCACATTTCCAGGGACTTGAAGTGGACCATAAACACCTCCAACATCTTAAAGAAGGCCCATCAACGCCTTTATTTTCTCAGGAGGCTGAGGCAGGCTGGCCTCAATTCCTCAATGCTGGCAGCTTTCTACAGGTGTGTGGTGGAGAGTACACTCACCGTCTCCATCACCACCTGGTACAGGAACTGCTCTGCTGCTGACAGGAAGGCGCTGCAGAGGGTGGTGAAAACTGCCCAGAAAATGACCTGCAGCAGCCTTACTTCCATTGAGGACATTTACACCAGCAGGTACAGGAGCAGTGCGGCCTGCATCACGGGGGACTCTACCCACCTGGCCCATGGCATGTTTGAATCCCTTCCTTCAGGTAAGAGGCTGCGGAGCATCAAGTCCAGAATAACCGGGCTCAAATGCAGCTTCCAGCCAGAGGCTGTTAGACTGATGAACTCCATACCTCACTGAATGCACTTTCATCTCTGCCTTACTGTGTCACAACATGCTGCCTCGTTTTTAACGCTGCTGTTTTTATTGTATTGTTATTTTAGTCTTACTATTATAGTTTATTTTAGATGTATTGTATTGTACGCTGCTGGACCTGAGTACAAATTTCGTTTCATGTGCAAGCATGCAAATGACAATAAATAAATGAACATGAACATGAACATGAATATTACATGATGAAAAAGGCTTAATTTTTTTTTTCGTAATGAGCTTTTGTGTTGCAGTTAAAGGCATCAACCAGTGTTGTTGAGCATTATAAAACAAACAAACCAGATGCTCCATAGTCCAAACTATGGGCAAACCAAGACAACAAACTTTATTACTCTTTTCAACCATGACAAAGGCAGCACATACCAGATCCACTACTTCCGTTTGTACCTTTCACAAGAAAAGTCCTTAAAACTGCATAACTGTAAATTCACTGAGAGCGTTTCACTGAAGGAAAACTTAACAAAATAGCTTACAGTAGCTTACCTCAGTCACACTTCCAAATGCTGCTCTGCTTCAGTAGGGTCCCAGTAGTTGTTGCAAATATTGCATTACTGTCATCGACTCTATTTGCATTGAAAGCTTTTATCGAACAAATTTTGTAACCATCACTGTTTATTTGTCACACTCCCGATATGTAAAGGCTTTAAAGAGGCAACCAACAGGTAGGATTCTTCTTTTTTTTTTTTTTTTTAGCTTGGCGCCACCTAGCATCAGTGGTGTTGCGGCACACTGTCGCAACGACCAAATTGACCGTGGGGATCAGAGATAATCATTGAAATGTAGGCTGTAAAGCCACCGGTATACCTCTATGTAGAATGAGAAGGTGTGTGGACACTATACTAAATAAATGGTGTAAAGAGACAGAGCAACAATTATCAGATTTATCTGAAGAAAAAACAAATAGTAATGCAAATAATTATAGCAGAATGCACAGTACCAGTACAAACAAGTCACAGTAAATTACACCAGTATCAGTACAAGCAACAGTAGACACAGTGGAATTATACCAACATGCACATGTAAACAGTCCTGATTCTAGAATAAAGGGTACCGTATGGAAACGATGCGGCCGGTTGGAGCTCAAATTGAATGGGAAACAAAGTTCAGTGTTCACTTAGCTGGGCGTAACTTAGCTGGGCGATGTCCGTCGACAGCTGCCTCCATGAGAAGAGAACAGAAGCAAGGGAGGGGGGTATCACTGTCCGAGGGCTGCCGTAGAATGGCAATGTGGATGTCAGCCGACCAACACATGCTACCCGGTCCCTGGTTGCGGCGATTTGCGATGCTGGCCAGCTAGGAATTAACTAGCAGCCAGTACAGTACAGTCCTCTCTCGTCTAGCTAACATTTAGCCGTGTTACTTGCTGATCCATTAGAAAGAAAGCT
>NC_065514.1:28919137-28931650 GCF_006386435.1 Epinephelus moara
TTTTTCACTTGTCTCCAAACTTTGTCTGTCTGCCGTTGTGCTCGTGACTCAACTATCTCATGCCCAACTCCTCATAAGGACTCGCTCCAGTCCCTGATTGGCTGACCGACCAGTTTTGCAATACATGATGCGTTTCCTGCCGTAAAGACGATTTTTTTTCCCGTGAAATTTCGTCCCCGTTGGCAGAAGCTTATTGCAAAGATTACAAAGCCACTAAGTAACCTATGTAAACGGTGGCCACTACCATGTGACACCCACATTATTTTCATAATGATATATTTAGGAAAAGAGCTATCTGTTGCCTCTTTAAGGAAAGGAGCGGCCAGGAGTGGATATAAGAGGGAATGAAAATTTCAGTATGTTGACAATGAACATCAGCCATCTTAGAATATTCATACATAAATTATATTTTCTATGATGAAAGAAACTTCTACTATAAATATTTACCTCATATTAATAAATCTTTGCAGCATTATGTTTCCTACAAAACATTTGCTGTTACATAAGAATATATAAACATGATTTTTAGGAGGAAGTAGGTCAGACTGTAAATCTGGATGGACTTTGCAAACATGTTGATAATTATCTGTAAATATTGCAATGCACATTAAAGAGGAATTAGCCTTTCAACGTCACGATGCATTTCTCAGCCCAGTTCCCTTTGGAATTAAGTTCCACCATCATTCCTAATAAGCCCAGCAGCAAGGTCACAGTGTGCTGTGTGCTTTTGTTTTGAAGGTGAGCAGAGTGCTAAAACTGTCTCTGGCAGGTATATTGTGGCCAAAAGTAAGATGAATGTGGTTGTTCTGAGAGTTGCAAAACAAAACCGAGAAAATATTTCATCACTCATGCTTCTTTAGTTTATCTGAAAGCCATGGTTTCCTCTTTTTTTGAAGCTTGTACATGATCCCCTGACCCCTTTTATTTTTTGGGACCAGATTTTATATGCAGGACACGTACATTCCCTGACATCTTCATCATCTGTGACCTCTGCCCTCTTGCTGAATATCCGGCAGGTATGATTCCTTAATGAGAAACTTCTTTCCAACAGTTTCTGATCAGACACCATCTTGTTTAATTTTTGATTTCTGATTCAGCCCCTCAGAGAGATGTTTGCTCGCCAGGAGAATCGGTGTATCATGAAGTGAGACAGCGAGCATGGAGGAGCCTTCTCCTTCAATCTGCTCCTGAAGCCATTTTTGTTTTGTCATTGTGAAGGCACCTCTGTGTGTACAGAGGTGCCTTCACAACTAAATTATCATAGGTTGTGCTCGTGAGTATGTATCAACTGCACAGAACATATCTTCTCCTGCTGTGGATGTATAATATTTGCATAATAATGTCTTGTTTCAAATTGGTTTTCTCAGTGTGATGGATATATAAGATGAGTTTTGCCTCCTCTGCAGCGGTGGTAGCCTTACCCAAATAAATAGAAAATGTATCAGTGAATTGTTATCATTTCCTGCCATTTGTTGACTTTTCTTTCACTTTGCTGTTTGTAAGTTTTTAATTTGCTGGCCACCTGTGGTCCACATTATTTCTCCCACTTGGCTGAAAGCACGTTTAATCGGTGTTTCGCTGATGGTGGGAGGGTTTGATTACTCTTTTTATTTTGAACAATAAGGAGAGGATGTTCAACAAATGCCTGCTTTTGGTCATTTCCTGCCATCAGTACAGTAATATAAACACAACATTTCCTGGCTTCACCCACCATCTTGGGATCCTTAGTAATCTGAGTTTCTCACTAGCAGGGTTTCACACTTTCATTTGCAAAGGTTTCGACTCAAATTACATATTAATTTATGAATCTCTGTGTTACGTCCATAGGCCTAAAATCAGTATAGCTGCCCCAGCAAAGGCTGTTGTTGCTGTGGGTACACTGGTAGGAACTGTCCTGTAAAACACCGTAAACAACTGGCAGCAGGGATGACGCAATGTCATTGTGAAATTAACTTTTTTTTTTTAAAGATATTTTTTAGGGCATTTTGCCTTTAATGGACAGGGCAGGTAAGCGTGAAAGGGGGAGAGAGAGAGGGGGATGACATGCAGCAAAGGGCCACAGGCTGGATTTGAACCCGGGCCGCTGCAGCAACAGCCTTGTACATGGGGCGCCTACTCTACCACTAAGCCACCGACGCCCCAAATTAACATTTTATTTGAATGGTAAATGGTAAATGGACCTGCATTTATAGTGCCTTTCTAGTCATCTGACCACTCAAAGCTCTTTTTACACTACGAGTCACATTCACCCATTCACACACACATTCATACACTGGTGGCCGAGGCTACCATACAAGGTGCCACCTGATACTCAGTTTTTTAACTCACTCACACACCGATGGAAGCATCAGCGGGAGCAATCATGGCGTTCAGTATCTTGCTCAAGGATGCTTCGACATGCAGACTGGAGGAGCCGGGGATCAAACCGGTGATCTTCTGATTGGTGGACAGCTGGTTCTACCTACTGTCACTAAAATTCATGGTTCGGTACTGTTAATGAAAAATAAAGCGTGAACTGTTTTTTATTACAGTATTTTATGGTTGCCGTGTTAAGAAAAACATTATATAGCTGTTTTGTTTTGTTTTTTATTATTTTTCAGTTTCAGGAAGATTTTCCCTAGGGGTTCCCTATTCAACTATGGATTCATCACCCTCCTTAAATCGCACCATCTCTACGGGGTCTAATCGCCAAAGACTTTCCACATTTTAATTCTTATGTGCACCTGATAAATATTCTTTTTACTATTAAAAAAACCCCAGAGTCTCTCCTTACTGAATTAAGTCTGATACATGCCTATGGCATTGTTCATTGTATAAATTAGCCTAGCCACTAGCAGAGATTTCCTCTATTCATATGAAGTTGGGATAAATCACATACAAGACTGAAAATGCTATTCTGCAGGGGCTTTATTGTCTCCACAATGTATTGTTTCTTATTTGTGAAATAAAAATAAGTAAAAGCTTCATTTTCTCTGAGGGAAATGGTTTTTAGCTTACAAAAATAAACAGGAGTTCTGTGTCACTGCAACATTTCTGTGGAGGTGCACATCAGGCTATGGTGTAGGTTACAGCATTGATTTGACGCAGAAGTATAAATCCCACTTTAATCAAATACTGGCTCCGAAAAATGGCACTCAGACATCAAAACCGTGAGGACCCCTGATCTGAGATTTTTGTGTAAGAATACTCTAAAATGGTACCCTGGAAATCCAGAGTTCTTGCGAGAGCACAATTTGAATTTGCTCAGCGAGTCACTCGGGCAATCAGTAATGATGCTCATTACCCATGCTGTTGGAGCCAAGCTGCACCAATCACATCGGTGTATCTGATATAGGCGGGCCAGAGGCGAGCTAAACAGATGACGACAGCGCTGCGACGACGAAGTCCAGAATCAGTTGGTAAACATTGCAAGATGGCTACGGATGAACACCAGTTGTCTGAAACGGCTTTGGCCGCTACAATGAACGAGTTAGACTTGGCTTTTTCTCTAAAAGAGGAACAGAAGACGGTGCTCGAATCTTTCCTTTGCAAGAAGGACGTTTTTGCTGTTTTGCCGACCTGATACGGCAAGAGTCTAATCTACCAGTTAGCTCCGCTGGTACCTAAGCTCTGGATACGTCACCCCGTGTATTGTTTTGATTGGTCGTAGTGTTATCCAATTGCGTGCAGTGATATTATTGGTCGTAGTGTTATCCAATTGCGTGCAGTGATATTTTCAAATGCATGCTTGGTGCCACCTCTTGAGTTGGGCCATTTTCATTACTCATAGCCAGGCCCTAAATCTTTCTAGATTTGGGTCTGGATTTCCAGGCTACTAAAATGGTCTGTTTAGCGGATAAAATTTCAAAAAAAATATTCTGGGGGGAATTCCTCTTAGACTCCCCTCAAGGGTTGGATTGCGGAAGGTGCAGATTGAAAATGGTCCCCCCCAGTAGGTGATTACGGCCCTGGACACATGATGCAAGCAATTAGGCTCTTGTACTTGAGATGTAGGCAGCGCCAGAAATCTCTGCTTGCTGGGGCTTCGTAGAGGCTTAATTATTTATTGGAGGGGTTATGAAATATGTTTTTAATAAGGCGAGGTGGGAATGTGAGGCCCTCGAAAGTTAATTTCAAGTATCATATGTCTGCTTAAACACTTCTGACGTATCAAAAGTACTACTCACTAGCTCCGTGTAAGGCTTCATTTCAATGTCAGAAGTTTGCAAACATAAATTGATAAAATGCTAATATTATTTTGAACAGATTCATTTCTTTTTCTTTCACTTCTTAAATCAAGAAAGCCTGTGATCCCCTGTGAATCTTTGGTTGGGAACCACTTAATAGCTATGGAGTGAATGAGAGAGAACATGGAGAAAGAGGAGGATTCTTGCAGAGAACTGGAAACAAGCTCTCAATAGCTTTGATAAGCGCTTTCAGAACAGCAAAACTGGCAGTGCACTCTGTTGCCATTTTTGGAAAAAGGTTGTGTGATCTCCTCTCACTCACTCTCTCCCTCCCTCGATCACCCCGCCTGTTCTGTTCTTTTGCTCACACAACACCAAGGAGCTTCCATTTTTATGACTTTACATAGTCAGGTGCTATCACGAGAATCACTGTGAGCACACATCAAATTAACCCGCAGCAGCCACGTCAGTCAGGCAGTGCAAGATTAAATATGAATGCAGAGTTTTTCCCAAATTCCTCCTTTAAAGCTTTGATCTTAGCTAAGTACAAATCCAATAATATTTAGTTGGGATGAGCTGCAACAGAAATGAACCCTGTATCACTTAGTGAAAAACACATACTCCATGATCAGATCAAAAGAGCAGGGGCAGTAGTTAAACTACTGTAGCTACCTGCTTATTGTTCCACTATTCAACCAAAGTAAAGAGGCCTTTGACCCAACTGCATTCCACCATTGCAGTGTTTTAAAACACTTTAATATAAAAGTTCCATAAAGATCCTTAAATTGATCTCATTTTTATCCTTGAAACACTTTTGCCCTTGCATTAAGAATTCATTGCGTCCAGCAGCTGTGTTCTGGGGCCAATGCAGAACTATAAAGTAATGTATTGCTTTTATATTCTTCGGAAAAAACATGCATTGGACACTGGGAAAGCTGACGGTGGCAATGACAAAAAACATAGCAAACATTCCCATTCCTTTAACCAGCAAAAAGATGCAACTACATATTGTGTATTTGGTGTGATGCATTTACCCGCACAGAGCTTTTTCACAGCTTTGTTTTCTCCAAGGTTCAGTCATAAATCATATGGCTATAAAGAGATGCGGTGCCATGATTTTAAAGCGGCCCCACTAAAAGAATGTTTTTGTGAGCTGAGAACATCTCTTAGGGCAATTCAGAGCAGATCTGAAAATACCACCTCACAGAATTCTGCACTGCATGAACATAGGAAATGCATTACCTGGAGGCACTGTTATGTGGAGTGCTGTATTCATCTGGCACACAACCACTCTATAACCCCACCATGATGTGCTATCCAAAACACAAACCTGTGGCAGGTGAATTTAGAATAGATTCTTATTGACAGTGATGGCCTGTGAAAATAACAAACACACAAGACACCCTCAGGACAAGGCTTTCGTTCTTAAATTATTAAGAAATGTTTGTTTACTCCATTCTTGCACATAGTACTAATAGGAACAGTGCGCAGGATTTAGTGTTTTCAGGTGGTGAGGATTGCAGATTGCCACCAGCTGTAACTTCTCCCATGTGCCAAGTGTGACCTCCTGGTTTGAATTTAGTGTTCATTGTTCAGGAGGTTTGGTAAGACCATTCTGATGACATGAGCTCAACATTCTGTTTTGCTCTCTGCATCAGTCTGGCACTGCTGCTGCTGCAAATGCTTTGCAGAAATTAAAATCCAATCTGGTCCAATCCGCACCATAGCTGACCATGTCAGCAGCTAGCAGCTAATAAGGGACTGCGTTGCAGCTGATGATGTAAAATGCAATGCTACTTATGCATTAGTAGAGTAAACACAGCAATACGTGAAGTTATTGCAGAAATAGAGTCAATGACAACAATTAAACAAGAACAAGAGTATGCACTTGTGGAGTATCTTGGAGGCAAAGGCGTTTTTGCTGGGGTGGCAGCGGGGCCAGGCTGATACAGAGAGTGAAACAGAATGAGGAGTCATCATCAGGATGGTCTTACCAGGCTAGTTTTTACCCGAGACCGAATTGTTTACAGAATCTCCACACAAACAAATCTGGTGATTAAAATTGGTAAAAACACTTAATAAATCAGTTTCCCATTATAAATCAGTGTCTCTTCAATGCTGTTCAGCACGCCGCAGATGGGCCGCTAGCCCAGCACTTGCTAGTTTGTGCATACCTTTTTTCTTTGATGACTTAAGATCCAGACATTCGGGAGTCTTTTTTTACTAGGAGTCGAATTATCTGCAGAGGTCCCTTCCTTATTTAAACCAGTAAAGGTTTTACTGTAGGCTGCTTCTCCCATAGGGGCTGCTAACTACGTTGGCTAATGTAAAAACTGGAAAATGGAGTTAGTGTTTGCGTGACATGGCGGTGTAAAATGGTGGACTCCATGGACGAGGACCTGCTCCCTATGTAGGTATTGAGGCTCATTCTATAGAACAAAAACACTACAATTCTTGTCAGGTGATTATACACTGAAGGAAACATGCTTATAATATTATATTCAATTTCTGCCAATATAATCCTCTAAATCCCCACGAGAAAAAGAGTTTGAACATTTTTCTCAAAAGGCCGAAACCATACTCTTTGTAAAAGTTCACCACTACCAGCTCAGTTATCACTTACTTTATATTTACTTAAAACATCATATTTTATATTCCACTGGCATTTTTCTTTGGAAATGGTTGTGTGGAAGCAGAGTCAGCAGAGACAGTGCTGGAACATGTGGTCCAGAGATAAGCCCACAGGCAGACACCATGAGGGCCAATGAGCAAGAGCAGCCAACAAAAGGAAAAGAGAGACCAGCATTAGCAGCTAAAGCAACTTAAAGTTAGCCCCAATCACCATGGGTGGATTATTAGACAATGGGCCCCTGGCTACGGATATGCAAATGGCCCCACCACCTCTTCTACAGAGGAGCAAGACTCACAGACTTTGTGGTTTTGCCTCTTTTTGTGTTGTTTTGCTTTGTAGTCACTATGAATCTTTTTGTGCTTTTGTGTCTCTTTGATGTCATTCTGAGTCTCTTTGGGTTATTTTGTGTCTCATATTTGTTATTTTGTGTTTCCTTACAGTTTTGAGTCTGTTCCTGGTCGGCACATATTACAGTAATTTGAGTGACATTTTGCAGATGAAGGCCAGTGCCCGGTAGTGCCCGTTCTGTAACCCATCCATGCCAAACACCTTCTGGTTACTGAAACTATGTGCAGTTTGATTTTCAAGGACATGCGCCTACACAGCGTTATTGAAAATAACAAGTTCAGAATGATGAAACTTACCCAGGAGCTGAAGAAACAATACACAGCGTTGTAGTAAAAAAACAACAACAAACAGACATCCTCCTCAGGGACATACCATTATCAGTGCACCTGTAGAAATTATTTTGTGGGGAATTTATTTATTTTAACATTAAATCCTAATTACAGCTAAATCGAATTAGCTTTAAGTTGCAGTGTATTGTGTATCTATTGAATTGTTTGAGATAGCAACTTTCTAAAAGAGACTTTTAAAAGTGCGACACATTAAATTTACAGAGCAAAACATGCAGTAATGGTGGGCTTTTCATCTACACCAGTGGTACCAGGATAAATAAAAGTCCTTTATGTTATTAATAAACCACCTGATAAGAACACATTAGATCTGCCATTATGTTTGGATCAAAATTACAAACCGCACCACTGATTTTTAAAGCTACACCATAGCAGCATGCACTTTTGTCCTTATGTTCCAAACTAAGTAGAGCAGCTGTGTAACAAACAAGATTCACATGTACGACTGCTGAAAAACACTGACTGAACCCACTCACCTCAGCGTTGCCCATGTGAGTTATGTGTTGCTGTATTTAATGAAGGCACACAGCCACAACTTCGCTTTAAACCTTATCTCCCGCGCTATACATCAAACTTTTCCTGCCAGCTGCTAGAGGTCCAATAAATGAAAGTCTTATCTGACTATATGTATTTAGGCAAAAGCATACAGCATACATAAAGAGACTCCATGGTTACCAAATCACAGCAACCCTGCTTGGTGTGTGTCGCTGCTACCTGCAGAGATAGAAAGAACAATCACCAACTACGGATTTGTTTATCAATTTGTTTTCCTGAGTTATTATCATTAAATGTTCTTTGAATGCTCTGCTGCTCATTAGGACCTGATGTTGGAAGCGGTGGCACATCTTGGTTGTTTTTTATTCTCATAACAAAGTAGCTTTTACAACCATGTTGATTAGAAAAATGAGGTCACACTTGGATCTCTCCCCCTCTTCCTCTTGCTCTCTGTATATCTGATTGTTGTGTGACAGGTTTGTGCTTTTCCCCTCCCACGCACCTCCACCTCTGCAGTAAGATCACCTGCAGTATATTGCTAAATTGGCCAGCCCAACTCTTACTACGTTAACGATGTCTCCTATAAATGAAAACAGTCGGCAATGCCTGCTATAGGCAGGCTTTATTACTTCACCCAAAAAATGCAAATTTTAATAGTGCTGATGCAAAAAGAATTGAACTTCTCTCTTTGTCTCC
Organism: Epinephelus moara; assembly: GCF_006386435.1. Classification (NCBI taxonomy): domain Eukaryota; kingdom Metazoa; phylum Chordata; class Actinopteri; order Perciformes; family Serranidae; genus Epinephelus; species Epinephelus moara. The sequence continues at coordinate 28,927,822 of NC_065514.1, forward strand.
TCATTTTCTTGGCTACTCTTATTGTATTATGCTGCAGTAATGTCAAGATGGTTGTATTATTACAGAATAGGTTGTGTGAGCATTAAAATACTATGAATTGACAATGTAACACCATAACCGTAACATCTAGGTTTAATCACCTTGAACTAGTCTTTGGCTGGCCATATTTGTAAGGTTGTCAGGCACTTACGTATTATTAAGCACCAATTCAAACATGTTGGAGCTTTCTGAAAACTCCCAGTTGTCATAATGCGTTGGATTTTAAGGGGACCATCTAAAAGTTACAAGCTGGTATTTATTGTGACACTACAATATGACATGAACTCAGCATTCATCCCCCAGAGCCAGTCTGTGAAACCAAGGGTCAGCACGCCAGAGTCCCTGCCCCTGACTGCCGCCTGGCATACAGTGCACCTGACCCCAATACCAGTCCCTGCGGGTGGTGGGCCCACAGGTTGGCGGCTCCATGTCAATCATTCGGGCTGAGCCTGACTGGGCCCCATGTCGGGCATTCAACCTAGTCTCACTCCCAATTTGTCAAGTACTGACACTTGGTCAGTGCGGCATCAGATACCAATGTACTGAGGCACCCTTTAGTGGTGGTATGAGACACACTGGGAGGCGGCATTTTTTTTGACACCCCGAGCAACTGCTGTAGTAAAAAGAGTGAGAAAGTCTGCATAGTGCGGGTGGGAGTGGACGTGGACGGGTCAAACAAACACAGGACTTTCACCCAGGAGACCGCTGTTCATGTCCCTTTTGTTAGTTATTTTATTTTATGAACAACATAGTGTGCTAGTATGTGCAGCATACTATGCTTATGACGTATGTCATGTGACGTACAGTATGTGACAAGTCACGTGACGTTACATTGGGTTAGCAAAAAACATTCTTTTTTTAAGCCAAACTATGATGTTTTATTTTCTAAACCTGAGGAAAATAAACCTAAAACTTATTTTTTTTTAACAAACTCTATGTATTTGATAAGCAGAAACTACATTTCCTGTGAAAACAGAAGTTTAATTTCAAAAGACACAATGCATGTAGCGAGCGTGAATTGATAATGCTACCCCTCAGCTTCTGAAACTGATGCTGGAGGGTACCAGAGCGTCATAGTTAAATATGTAGGACCACTGAGCAGGTGTCGCTATTTGACAAGCTGGGAGTGGGAACGTGTTTTCATTTCATTTTCATTTACCTTTATTTGTTATAGAGGGACAATGTACATTAATAAACATTTTAAAAATCAAATGTAAATGCACCCAATTATAGCCAAAAGGCTAATTTCCATTGGCAGTCCTAAGTCAGAAGGAACACGGCTAAGTGACCTGGTAATAAAAGCAACAAATTACAGTAAAAAGAAATAAGAAATAAGTGTTGATCCGTTAGCATCTTGAAAGGTTTTGAAAATCCATGAACCAGTACTTAAGTTAACTCTGACAAACACTGAGATATTAATTGAGTAGAATTCTCTGCCCTAATGTAGCAGACATTTATTGCACCAACAGCTTTGTCAGAAAGTTGACCTGCACTTGTACACCTGCATACTGGCTCTCCTGGAACTGCAGAATAAATGGTCTCCTTGCAGTCCTCCTAAATCTGATTTGCCATTTTGTCAGTGACATGCTGTGCACCCAACATATAGGACATAACTGGAAAGTATAATGTGTGTGTGTCAGTCAGTACAGATAAACCAGGACATCCAGGGGATAACTGCAGTGGTGCAGTGGCTGAATCTGCCTCTTTACTGAAAGCTTGGCACTGTCAGCCCGGCAAAAATGATGATAAACATGTGCATGTAGGAAACACATGCTTCTGGCCAAATTATTTTTTATCATGTTGTGATTAAATAAGATGATAACACCCATATTTGTTGTCTGGAGCCTTCACCTTTCAGGTTGAAATATTATTTTAATCTGCTGTGTATTGCCTCAGAGAAAATGAAACCTTTATGCATTTTAATACTGTTGTAGACTAATGACACTGCTCTAGCCAATCAACAACTCATCATATCAACTGACTAGAGTACCAGCAAAGACTGGCCAAAAAACGCTTTTCGTAAGGTAACTGTTTATACAACAGTGACGTGCACAAAATATTTTTTGCCCTCAATCCAAAAAAGAAAATATTCCTATGAAAGGGTTAACATGGCTAAAATGAATATACATTTATTTTTCCTATATACATGCAGATGTGCATACTCCAATCAATGTGAAACGCCTCAGTGACATATGTCTTTATACTTCATATTTGCGCATATCTTAAAACCTGTTGATATCAAAGTCTTTCATAATGGGCATGGATTTTTACCCCAGTCTTGCTTGGCTAGTTTGGCTGTGTACCCAATCCGTATTGGAAACCCAATTTATTCAGGTCCTTTCCTCTCACCAATGGGCTGTCCTGACCCTAACCATTCGAGGTCAATACCTGACCCCAACCAGCTTTGCACATTGGGTTTCTGGTATTGGGCAGTGACAGTGTACAACGCACAGTGCGACTATGTCGAATGATATTGAGAAGATATGTTCATTTAGAACTGCCTCGATAGCAGCGCCTGTCTTGTTTATAGCACTTGCCATTGTTGTTATTTCTCCTCATTGGTTCCGGCGCAGTGCTTCACAATGCTTGACAACAGCATAACAGTGGCATTAGTCACACCTCATGGCACTGATTGGCTGAGTCCCACATCAGCACTCATTAGTTGTCTTTTACTTTAACTGAGAAAACGTTGTTTCATGTCTCGATACCAGATCATCTAGCAAACTTGAACTTGGTGGAGTGGACAGATTCAAATGTTCGGACCCAGGCAAGTCACATTTGGAATAAAAGTGCATTTTAGCGAGCATGTAAATGTAGTCATTAACTGTTTATTGTTTTTCATTATTATTAATCTTCATTAATCTACACTGATCCACACCGCTCCATTTCTGCTATTGCGCCACCAGAAAAAATATTCCCCAAAGGTTGTGAGTTGCCATGTCATTATAGGAGGGTGCAGGTGATCGTGTCTGTTATCATGTTCAGTTTGTTTCCATTCATATAACTACAACGTGTCCAGTTCTGCTTTGCGTCCTAAGGCTGCCTTGAAAGCAGCGGGGATTCTCCTAATGATATCACATCTGGGTGATGTTAGTATGTGTTGGATGCAGGGAACTATGTGGGAGCCAGTGGGAGCTGAGCTCCCATAAAGATGGCAGTAGCTCCCATGAAAGCTGTAAAACCATACATCTGTGGGGGTCTCTAAGAAAACATTAACAACCACTATTTTATCACAAATGATGTATTTTTCAATGTAATGAGTATTATTTACGTTAGCGAGATAATAACTACTCCAAAATAAGGACACGTTTTCCAAAAGAACGACGATATTCTCCTGTGAATGACAGGCCTTTGGCTGCAATTACGGTGCCAAGACACCATGGGGCGCTGTAGGCCTATAGCCTATCTGTGTTGTTTTATGTGCTGTAGATGTAGTGAAATAGAGCTCTGGTAGCTGACATCACGCAATCCCAGCATGCAACAGTCAAAATCAAAACAATGCCATATTGGCAGGAAAGTGCGCTGTTCAACTGACTGCCAAGCATAGGACAGCTAACAGCTAACTCGTCTCTTCTTCGGGCTGTATTCATATAAAAGTGAACATGGTGGACAGCTGTTGTGCCCTTGGGTGTCAGAACAGTCGATACGTGAAGGGGAGGGCGTTTTATCAAATCCCGAAAGATGCATCAGTTATGATTAATCGGTCAAGTTTTGCGATATATCGCTCAATTTCCGGGGCTTTAACGTGTGAAGTGAACTCTGATGACCTGAAATCAGCACTGGCGCCATT
>NC_065514.1:28931912-28936097 GCF_006386435.1 Epinephelus moara
AGCTAACAGCTAACTCGTCTCTTCTTCGGGCTGTATTCATATAAAAGTGAACATGGTGGACAGCTGTTGTGCCCTTGGGTGTCAGAACAGTCGATACGTGAAGGGGAGGGTGTTTTATCAAATCCCGAAACATCCCGAAAGATGCATCAGTTATGATTAATCGGTCAAGTTTTGCGATATATCGCTCAATTTCCGGGGCTTTAACGTGTGAAGTGAACTCTGATGACCTGAAATCAGCACTGGCGCCATTTTCACTCAAGGACTGCCAACATGGTGGTGTAAACAAACCGAGTCACATGACGTCTGGAGCTCTATACGGCTGATTAAAATTTGTAAGTCCCATCGCTGTGTGGGCATGAATTGAGTTATTTTGCACTGTTATTTTGGAGACCCCCACGAAGCTCAGTTTATAGTTCGAAAACTGGTTGGATGTATCCATTCACATCCTCTACAACTGCAGAGCAACTTAGGCACACTGTCCCGTTCTTATGCAATCACTTTCTCTTTGGTGCTGTAGCTGACCAGCACAACAGGTGTATTAATTTGCACTCATCATAGTGACTGAATCACACGCCATTCCGTTAATTGTGCTAACCTCAATAATCATTTATTGTGTTCCATATCATAGGCCCCCAAATATTTATCCATATCTCATAATTATCAGACTGTGATCCTCTGCTCGATCCTCCCTGTGTCCAAGGCTATTAATTTGTTTTAAAAGGTCTAAGCTATATAATTGTTCTATATCATCACACTATTAATAATTGCTGAAAGTAACCAAATAAGTAACTCATTACTGTACACAGACAGTAATACTGTGATGTAACTTTTAAATGAAGGTAACTAGCAATATGTAACATATTACATGTTCAGAGTAACTTGTCCATCACTGCTCAGTATTGGAAAGCCTATCTATCTCAGTCAAATCCACTCCACAAATGTGATGAGGCAGTTACCTGTTCTTATTAATGGTGGAGTGAATTGTTTTGACTATTGGATGAATTGCCATGAAAATTAAGTACACACACATTCCTCCCCCCCTTAGGGTGCATTTTAATAATTCTGATGATCTCTTGGCTTTTCATCTTGTGCTATCATACAAATATTTTCCAATTCTTGCCTGCAAAACCACATTCACATCTGCCTCGGGTGCACTTTGTGTTCAGTGCTGATTAATTCTAGCATGCAGACACTCCAAACAAAGATAGTAAACAAGGTAAATGTTACACTTGTTAAACATCAGGATGTCAACGTTGTCACTGTGAGGATGTTAGCATTCAGCTCAAAGCACCAGGTGTACCTCAGTACAGCCTCACAGTAGTTGTTTTCTACAGTTTATTTTTGTACACTTGGTTCCTTTTGGTTTAGTTGAAGCAATAATAGACCCTGAAAAAAGCCCATACTTGTTGGAAAAAGTGAAATTGCATAACACTAAAATATAGTTTTAGAGAATGGAGATTAAATAAGCATGATACAGAAATGCAGGGCCTAATTAGGGCTTATATTTGCATTTAGCAAGCTGATTAACTTACCCTTTCTGTACCTAACTTATACCTAAATGATTACTTAAGTAACTGTGAAGACAAGGGTCACATACACACATTTGCACACAGATCGCTCTGACAACACTGAACCAGAAATCAAATTACATCCTACATGCGTTTGTTGGCACACGTGGAGGGAGTATTTTTCTTTTCTCTCCATCGTTCTTTTCCTCTCTCATTTGCTTCTCTCCCACAGTATCACACGTCCCCCTCCCTTTTTTCTCACTCTCCATCTCTATCTGTCTCACTCTCATTCTCTTTTGCTCGCACACTCCCTCTCTCTCTTTCTTTCTCTGTCTCATGTTTATTTCATCGGGCCCTCCAGCATCTCAGAATAAATAAATTATACATTTCATTATGCACTCATTTCAAAGCTCCTTTCAGGAAAGGGACTAAGCTCATTTGTCCCTGAGCTTCTGTTTATCCTAAATGACTGCATCAGACATTATCATGAGCGTCTGGGAGCCCTGACTGTCCGCGCTCGTTTGTCATGTACCAGACCTAATTCCCATAAAGTCCACATTCCTCCTTCTAATACCGCAGTCTGGCGCTGATCCTGGGATTAGACACAGCAAGTAGGCAGAGAAAATATGTGGAAGCATACACCAAAGGAACGCTCACATAAATTATATTATGGTAGATGCCCGTCAAGTTGACACTCATACCTGAAGCAGGCAGTTTTCATGTTTTTTAAAAGCATCAGGGCGAAGTTGTGTCACAAATATCACTCAATACTGCTGGTGAAGATTCTCAGTCATCCAGGTCATGGTAATCCTAAATGCTATATCGTAGGCAGCTGGACTTGCTTGAGTTTATTGAAGGCGTTTTAAGAGGCTCCTTCAGTTCTCTATCACTCGATATTGTATTTTTCATTTACATATATAAAACCTTCAGCTGTGCATGTGTCACCTTTGGGCTTTAACGGTTTTAGCTGTTATTCCTCTTTCTTAAGCAAAAAAGATTATTTAGTGTGATTACACCCCCATCTCACTCGCAACCCATCAAATACTGACGGTTGGTGAGTCGCCCTCGGTGTCAGATACCAATGCACTGATGCTCCATTTAGCAGCAGTAGAGATGCACCAGATGGTGGCATTTTTGGAGACACTGCTGTGGTATAAAGAGCGAGAAAGTCCACATATGCAGGGTGGAAGGGGAAATGCATGGGACAAACTAACTCTGAGACAGCTGTTCATGTCCCGTGTAAAAACCTAAAGTCAATCGCACTATTTTAATAACAATGTTTACGTTACATTACATTAGTATTAAGTGAGCTTATTTATTTTATTTTTTATTTATTTTAAGCCAAACCATGTTTTTTTTCTCTAAACTTCACCACATGCTTTTGTTGCAGTGACGTTTTTATTTTAAAATGAGAATATATGCAATTAAGGAGCAGAACAGAACAGAAATGTATTTTTAAAAGACACAATGCATGTAACGAGTCTAAATTGACACACTGTCTCAGAGCTTCCAAAACTGATGCTGGAGGGGATGGGGTGTCATAATAGGGGGAAAAGTGGGACTGAATACCCAGGGCCCCAATGAGAAGGGGATCCTCGAAAATATTTACTGCCATAACTTAATTAAAATTGGTTGAATAAATTTGTTGAAAGACTGAACTTTATATGAAAAAAATAGTAGATGCTTTCTGAGGCCCCCCTCACCCCTTAAAGATGCAAAATGGTTTCGTCCACCCTTGCACTTGGATTGCCTCTAAATGCAGCTAAAGCCAGCATACACATACATAGTCTGACAGGTTGGGATCGAGAATGTGTTGCCGATTTGTGTAGATTGTAGATGGGTTTCTGAAACCACACTGGCTGCATGCCTCAAGGTAAGCATTACAACAACCTTAACTGGCCTACATAACTATATGTCAAGCTCTGAACTTTTTATTAGCTTGATAATGTTTGTTTTTAGTAAAGGCCAGGCATTACAATATGGATGTAACGTTAGAATCCCTGGAAATAAGGCTAACACCTAACGTTAGCTAGCGTCCAAAGTCCACTTGTATAATGTTACTGACTTTAGCACTCTGAGACAATCCATTTAACATCTCTAACGTTATCATTTTGTTGATAACTACATCATCAGTTGAGCTGCTCAGCCAAACTGCCAACTAATATAACGTTAATGGTAGCCCTTGTTACCCAAAGCTAACCATGACGTAATTAAACCATTTGCTTTTGGATTTGTATTGGAACATGAGACGTATTCATAAAACAATGAATTAGACATTTACCTAAAATGGACCTGTTACTTATGATGTAGCTAGTTAAATGGAACACTTGTTTTAATACCTTAATTATGTTACCTGAGAAAGGGGCAAATTCCAAGCTCACTGAAAATGACAGAGGCCAGAAATACTTGTAACAGCTGTTCTTTTGGTTTTCGTAGTTAAAGAAATAATTTTATAAATGGCATATCAAGCCCTTTCTTTTAATTGACCAAACAGCAGTTTCAATAGCTGTAATGAGCAAAAAACATGTTAATTTTTACTTAGTCTCTATATACAGACTCTACATTCAGTGAATGTAGAGTCTGTAGGCAAATCCCGGAGATCTTGCCTCCGGAAGAAGAGCGGAAGAGCCCTGGTTTCCGGTTGTAGGCTGTTTGTAGTCCGCGTGATATTGACCAA
>NC_065514.1:28936876-28941183 GCF_006386435.1 Epinephelus moara
CAGCCTATGAAAGCTGTACGGGGTGTTGCGCGACATCCTGTTCTTGCAATTCGGATAAGCACAAACACAAACCATTGTTTTCAATCGATGCAGTAAAACTCTCAACTGTACTCCGGGACAACCAGCGCCACTCTGAGCGGCACTCAGCATGGCTCCTGTGTTTTCTTCCGGCAACCAGCAAAGCTCTCGTGAGATGACGTCACACACAGCCCAGAGCAAGTGAAGGGTAAGGGAAACGCTTAGTATGCTATCTACAGAGATAGCACTGGCGATCTGAACCGGTCAGTGGCGGAAAAAAAAAGCACTTTTAATGTGCAAACTTATACGGGACGCATTTGCCCCTGTTACTGTTTTAGCTCGTTTCGCAGCTCCCGGTTGCATCCGCCTCCCTCAATACTGAACCAATTTTAGAACGAGTTGTACCTATGAATCATACGCACACATACACATGGGGAAATAGGGCCCAGGTTGAAAAATACCGAAGTTATCCTTTAACAGCAGCCCACGCTGGTCCTACTGGGTCACGCTCTCTCTGTTTTTGGTATTCGTGCTCATGCGTTTGTGTATGCTGCTGTGCCAAGCTGGTGGGCCATGTGTGGCGGTGACTGCTGCTGACCGACTGACGTTAGTAATGCCATGTTCTTGGCCCTCCTCCTGCAGACGAGGCTTTCACGCTGAGGGGCAGTTTGACCCGTGCTGGTGGTAATGTTAGGGGCAGTGAAATGTCCAAAAAGTTGTTTATTCCCTTCACACATGGACACACACAAAATGACAGATTTATCTGTATGCACTTGCACAAGATACACAATCCATAGGTGCACATATGGTACATTAAATCACATAGTTTCACACATGCACACGCAGGAAAACACACGTTTGTGTTCATGTAGATAGACAATGCCAATAGATCGCTTGGACACAATCTCCACCCCATATGGACCCTCATGACCATCTGTCCCACTGTCTATGTGCCAGGCGCTGCTCGTTCAATCTCTTCCTCTATTGGACCACAGTGCTGCCCCGCTGCAGTAGGCTTCAGCGTTTTAGCCCTTTCTACATGAACTGTGGTAACCCAACATGAACACTATCTACACTTCAACGAACAGCATCCCAGAGGAGCAACTCCCAGGAGCTGTTGAGTTTTAAACATTTTCCACTACAGAAAAATTGCAACAGCACATATGGAATTTTGTCTTGGAAGATAGATATACTAAATAATACATCCAGCTGGGACTGGGCAATATGGTTGAAAACAACATTTGAATATTAATAAGAATTATTTTCAAGGTAGGGTTATAACAAATTGGTGCAAATATATTCAAAATATGATCAGACTGAGGTTAAACTGGGTGCTAGTGTTATGGATTATATCAGAAAAAATCCTCTACACATATAAAACAACAATTTCAATTAAGCCTATTATTGTTATGTTAGACATTTGATAGAATTCATTAATTTGGATGACACCATTTTTTGAAAGCAATAAGCTTATATTTTACTTATTGTCAACAAATACACACAACAGAAAATAGTTGAAAATAGTCTCTGTAAAATGCACTTCTTACTCCTGTTTTGACATTTTTTTCTTACAAAACTACAGTGCCCAGTTATTTTAGGAAATTACATTTTTTAAAAATATGCTATGAAATTAAGTTCACCTATATTCTAAAGGGCCAGTTCATTCCAAAATTGAAAATACATATTTTTCCTCTTACCTGTAGTGCTGGTTATCAGTGTAAATTTTGGCGTGAGTTGCCGAGTGTTGGAGATATTGGTCCTAGAGATCTCTGCCTTCTATTTGCTTTAAAGGAACTAGATGCCACTCAGCTTGTGGTGCGCGAAAGTGCCAAAAAAACACACATAAACTCAACAGCAATGTCTCTTTCCAGAAATCGTGACCTGGTTACTCAAGATAATCCACAGACCTTGTTGTGAGCAGTTTCATATTTTCATGTAGGCAGTATTTTCTACTGAGCTATCACCGCACAGAGGAGAGTGTGCATCTACAGCTAGCTCACCCAGCACCACTGAGCTAGCTAACGTTACAACTCAGCCGAGGAGAATGCCATTAATGTTTACATCTCGTGCTTTCATGAGCACAAGCCTCTCATCAATGAGTAGGTCCATGCTTCCCTCTGTGCAGTGATACAGTCAGCCACTATAGTTCAGCAGAAAGAATATAGTTCCTAAAGGAAACTGGTCACAACAATGTATGTGGATTATCTTGAGTAACCGCATCATGATTTCTGGAAAGAGACATTTCTGTTAAGTTTTTATAATGTATATATATATTCATATTTTTTGTTGCTTATCACAAGCCAAGTGCTATCTAGTTCCATTATACTGGAGAGAAAGCAGACATCTCTACGGCCTATAACTCCAACACTCGACACTCAGCAAAACAATCTACACTGATGAATAGCACTACAGGTGAGAGACAAATACGTATTTTTGCTTTTGGGATGATATGTCCCTTTAAGATTTATGTAGAAAGAAATGAGCTTGGGGCAGAGAGCACCAGAGGTATGAAAGTTAGAGAGCACTGAGATGGACTATCACATTTTTGGTGTTGGTCTTTTCATTGGATTTATTCACACTAAGAAATATGCTCACCTACATACAGATACAGATAAATACATTCTTGTTTCCTGTAAATGTGTTAGCCCACAAAACCCAGCCCAGATGTTGTCCTTATTTCCTTTGACAGCAAAATAATTAACAAAACAAAGACAGAACATTTTATTAATTAGGATTATAATTTTGATACACATAACATCATCAGTCAGTCTTCAAATGCTTATGGAAAACTGTGACAACATTTCTATATTTGGTCTGTTCAGTCTGTAACTGTAAATTTCCTCCTTCTGGCACCTCTTCCACATATGTTTGTGTTATAGGCGTTATTCCTCTTTCTAAATCTGTACCTGGTCCCATTCTGAGTGCTACACCAGTGATATCTCAGGAAGAGAATGACTCACACTCCCAACCCTGAGACTGTGGAGCAGGAGCCCCCAGGGGATCCAGTCTGTTAGGGAGGCTGTTCCAAAGAGCTGATAGGCTCACCTTAAAGGTGTGATGCTATCCTCAGACATGTCACCTCATCCAAAAAAACCCCCAACCTTTTCATTGCTTGGTAGTGCCTTCTCAGACAGAAAACAAGCGAGAAAACCCAGGGTTATTTTCAAGGTATTTGTTCTGTGCTTCGCCTTTGATCACATGTCTCTTTGTTGTGGAAATTACAAGCAGACTGAAGTCTTCATGGAATAAAACAACAGTGGCAATAGTGATGGAGGGGTAGTGAGCTGAAGGGGAAAGTTGTGTGTTTACTATGACCTCATTGGCCTTTTTTGTTTATATATTTATTTTGAAATAATTCTCACTAAAAAGAGTGGTGTGAAAATAGTTTTTAGTTCATATATAAGTCACATTTGCAGACAACATGAGATTGCCACATCAAGACCAAGGAAATATAGCGATATCCAGCATACAAGGAACCTGTAAATTATCTTCCATCCATCCATCCATCCATCCATCCATCCATCCATCCATCCTCTATACCACCTTGTCCTTTGCAGGGTCACAGGGAGCTGGAGCCTCTCCCAGTTGGCAGTGGGCAAACTTCCATATGTTTGATATCTCTGAGACACAGTAGCCTACGAAATTTGAAGAAACAAGGTATTCTTAAGATACACAAGAATGAAACGCACAGACAAAAGGACAACCTGAAAACATAATGCCTCTGGCTACGGCTATCTTCGGCACAAAAGCATAAAAAATATGGTTTGACTTAAAATTAGTACGTATGTTAGTACATAATGTGATGTATCTCATGTGAAATACATCACGTGACATACTATGAGATATGACATTATGCTGTTAAAATGATATGTCATTGATTTCTGGTTTCATACATGGGATATGAACACCCAGCCCATTCTCATTCAAAGGTCTCCAAATACTGCTGCTTTGTTACGCCCCTTGGCAGGTGATGGGAGGAAGGTGAGGTGGATGGTTCGAACAAAACAAGACTTTCACTCAGGAGATTGCAGTTCGTGTGCCATTTGAAAACATCAGTCAATGTTGTTTTATCGGAATGTAACATCATTTGCATAATGATCATCGAGCATTTATGTGACCTTGGCCTCTAGTTTCGCAAACCGGGTGAGGCGGAGGCGCAGCGCACCTGCGCTTAGCCAACTGGGTGTGGCCAGGCGGATTTTGCAAGTTTGGCACACCGTGCGCACTGGCGTAGCTACACCTCTTTCCCACCTCTGTCCCTCCTACCTGCGCAAGTCGGAAAGAGGGAG
>NC_065514.1:28941189-28941537 GCF_006386435.1 Epinephelus moara
GCCAACTGGGTGTGGCCAGGCAGATTTTGCAAGTTTGGCACACCGTGCGCCTGGCGCAGCTACTCCTCTTTCCCACCACCGTCCCTCCTACCTGTGCAAGTCGGAAAGAGGGAGGAGAGAAGGCGTCGAGTGGGTTTTACACACATCACACCAATCACATGAGCCCCTCTCCTTGCCTTTAAATGCGCCGCGCGAAGGCGTAATGAGAGTTTACTCAATTCGCCATGGCAGAAGAGAGCAGCAGCATCAGACAGCCAAACTTCTCCCAGGAGGAAACTGATGTTTTGGTCCGGGAGGTCCAAGCTTGCAGTGTCCGAATATACGGAACTGCGAGCAGACCTCCACGGG
>NC_065514.1:28941598-29064191 GCF_006386435.1 Epinephelus moara
CTGACAGTAGACCTGGTTTCAGCTGGCGAGCTTTTAACGCACCTTCGGTGAAGCCTTTTGGCACTAAACTGTCACTGCGCCAAGCTGGAAATGTCGACACCTCCCCCTGCTGCGCCGCCACACCCATCTCAGTGCACCTCGGTCTGCCAAACTACCAAACTGAGCGCGCCTCGGGTTGCGCTGTTCAAAACTAGCTCTGCGCGGGGTTTGCCACCCTGCGCTGCGCCGGGAAACTAGAGGCCCTTGTGTTACATGACAAATAAACTTATTTCAATCCAAAACATATTTTTTTCTAAACTTAACAAAGTGGTTTTGTTGCCTAAACCTAACTGTGACTGTTTCACAACATAAACTATGTGGTAGAATGTGTTTTAGCTGTGCGAAACATAGAGATGCTATGGTGACCTGTGTGTTGCTATCACACACCCAGAGTGACATTGGTGTTTGATGACCTGGGATTGGGAACGGGTCGGAACACTGGTGTCCTGGATGAATGTCCTGTGTTTGTTTGACCCATCCACCTCCACTTCCACTTAATAACACTTTAAGAAAAAAAAAAAACACTTAAAAACACAAATACTTGAACCACAACGGGATCATGTTATTGTGATTTTTTTTTTTTTTTTTTTTTTTTGTGGATGAAGCTTAACTCTCAAAAATGTGAAATTCCTGGTGGAATAAACCACAAAAAGGGCAGTGCAGATATTTTTTAACAACTTCAATAATGCTTTGTAATGACAGCAACATAATACTTCTTTCTGTTCTATGCAGGCATAGCCCTTGCTAAATTCAGTCATTCTGATGGCAGGATATCAATAGTTTTAATAAAAAGAGGAGAGAAAAGACAAGAATAAAGAGTTCATTATGTGTTTAAATGCTTAAAAATACATATAAATATGGTTAAAATACAAAACTGTTTTAAAAAACCATGGAATGGGGAAAATGTGTTAAAATACAAGTCATACTATTTACAGTTAAAGTGAAAAAGGGTTAAGTTCATGTAAATAAGTATAGTTGATGTAATGTGTACATGAGCCAGCATGTGTTATTTAGACTCACAGTCTTATTATTTGTACTTTAAGATGTCAATCATAGTTTTGCAGTGTTGGGGGTAACGCGTTACCAGCAAAAATGGCTTTTTTCATTAACGAGTAGTGTAAGTGCTGTCCCTAAATGCAGTAATCACATTACAGTTACTAATCAAACACTTAAGTTGTTACTTGCATTACATAAATTCATCAATTTTCAACAGGATTGCTAGATTATCGGGACAATATAACGCACAACACAGCTGCTGACTGTAAATGCCTCCACAACGTTTGGAGTGAGAGGGTGTAATGTGAGTCATTTTGATCCACACTCCATTCCAGTTGGTGGCGGTAATGCACCAATTCGTTGTTTGCCAACTGCCAATAAACAGCAGAAGAAGAAGAAGACGGAGTGCTAGAATAGATGGGCCAGAGGGACGGGGAGCAGTGATTGGTTTGGGTTGGGCACAAGGAATGATAAGGATTGCTGATTGGTTAGGTTCAGGCAAGAGTCGTGACTCTGGCCGACTGACCCTAGTCACTGTGGGCAGGCTTTAAAAATGGAGGCGCCAACAGCAGTTCCCCTCTCGCCATCAACGACGACCACAACTTTTGATGGGTGGAGATATTCACATTATTTCAAACTGTTGCACGGAAGGACAAGAATGTTACAGTGGATGCAAACTTTGCCCAGGTCACAAGCTGCTATCTACCGCCGCAAACACGACATCCAATCTCACAAAGCACCTGCACAGACAACATGCTAACACAAAGCTAGTTGCGAGAGACCCACAGAGCCAAGCTGAGTCGCAAACCACGCAAGCAGCAAAGGCTTTCTTTTCAACAAGTAACATCAGAATCTGAGGTAAACATGTAAACAACATAATATTGCAACCATGCCGTTCTCCAAAGGAGATGTCATTTTTGACTACCATGGACGTCTCATGGCATCTGCATCTGAGGGGAGGAAGATGCACGAGGAACAGCAGGAAGGAATGATGGGCTACCTGTTCTTCTTCAAAGGCAAGGGTGGTGCAAAGCTCTGCATCGATGGACAGACATTCCCCTGTCAATGTCATCTTGACAAGGACACTTTTGGGAGTTGCATGAACCACTCTACCAAGGCTTTCAATGTGAAACCTGTTGCCTTCTGTCTGAAATGGACCCAGAGACACTGTACTTTTCATGGCAGCTAGAGACATTAAATGCAGTGAATAGCTGAAGTGGGATTACAGGTTGAGAAGGACATCCTTCAGAGGTGAGGGGTTGGACTTAGCATGGTTGGATGAGTGAAAGCCCCTTTCTCAAAACTGTAAACCCTCAGAAACGCTTTACTGTAGCTTTTATTCCCTCACTGTTGTGTATGAATCTGCAGCATTTGAATCTGCACTGTATCTGCACTACCACATGGATGTGAAGTGTTTTTTGTTTTTTTTTAGCAGTTTTACAAGTTGTAGTTAAATTTACCTTTGTCATAGTTTTAATTGTTTATTACTAGTAGTGTTTATAGTCTTTTATTATTTTATTTTTATTATCCCCTCTTTCTATTTTTTTTAATTTCACTTAGGTAATGTACATATTGTTCCACATTTCACTTATTTTCTTATTAGTATACATACATGCCTTTGGAATATATTATTTACTTATCCATAAACATGATGGCACTATTAAGAGGGTGCACAAAGTCTTAGTTCACTTCCCTATCCGAACTGTATACTCTAAGACCTGTATTTTAATTTGTATTCAACTCGCACCTCTGAAGTATGAAAAACACCAATAAAGGCATTCTGACTTTAATTTTACAACAACTGACTCCACTTTTTGTGACAAACCAACTTTGACATGGCAGAACTCTCAAAAATATTGATTTCTTTGTGGAGAAAAAGACAAGACCTTTTTTTTCTTGTTCTTTTTGGCTATAATAGACTTTGTTGCTCTATATACTTCATCACCAGACTTCCTTTTTTGCTCCTATTATAATTACTCAATATCGGTCGTAATTGCTGCTTGTAGAAAAACCTATGTCGTCATATTTGACAGAAACAGTGGCGGCTCCTGCCAAATTTCTCAGGGGGGGCAATTGTTGTGATGGTGGCTGAGGTGACCCTTTCAGTGGGTAAATTTCTTTTCTTTTGTGGCTCGAGGAGGGGTGGCGCCCTATCGCCCTCTATTGGCCAGCCGCCCCTGACATGAGACTCTAAAAAGATTAAAAGATCATAGCCATTTCTGCAAATAGAATACAAAGGTAATCAAAAGCATCAGTCAAATAATACAATTTCACTGTTGCACGATAGTCATGAGATATAACAAGAAGTGTTCTTGATTTATGCTGGCCTAACAATGCTTGATGCACACAATATGGTGCCTAAAGACTTTTTTTTATTTATTGTTGTCATTTTTGTTGAGTTGTTTGAGTCCTTTTGTAGTTAATTCTTGTAAGGTTATACTGAGGAATTAAGTCGTAATTGATTGTCAGTGATATGCACAGGCGGCAAAGTCCCTGATTATAGAAAATTCATTGTAGGTGTGGACATAACGGCCTTGCAGTGCACTGCTCCGTTGCATAATAATAAAAGTGCATTTTATAGTTATTAGCTTATAGGGGAAAGCTGACTGATAAATTAAACTGTGAATAAAACCTAGAGGAAATGCACAGGATTAACTACATATTTGACAAAGCCAAGTTTGCCTTTCTCTGCAGAGGAATAGTAACCCCTGTGCCTTAAAGTTGAACGGTAGAGGATTTCTCTCCCAGCACTGCAATGACCTCAAACATGCATCAAAGATAAGCCGGGACTGTTTGAAGTCCAAGAAACAGCAAGCAGTGCTGCCTTGGAGGCTTTTCCCTCCACATTCACCACACACTCTCTGACTCTTATATATCATGGTGTTTCATTCAGAACTCCAACTATTATTGAATGAGAATCTGAAAATGAGTGAGATTCATAAAGACTGGTGACACATAGTTTGCTGTGTCCCTAGAACCATCCCATAGATCAGTGCACAAATAAATGTTAACCTTCACTATGAAATTCTGGCACAATGCTCACGCAAGTCCCATTTTAATGACTTTACCCTCATCAACATGATACTCAACACGCCTCACTTGGGACGGCTTCTACTGAGTGGAGTCAACCCACAGTTTTCGAGCACAGCACCATGGCCTCAAAGATGCTGACCCTCAACTGCTTTACACTTGGCAACCCCTAGAAGGCACGCTTGAGGTTACAGCCTGATGAGGCCAGCAGAACTACACCATCATCATGAAAGAGCAGTGAGATAATGTTACCAAACTGGACACAGTCCAAGTCCTCCATCCATGAAAATCAAAAACAGGTAACAAGGAGGAAAGTGAAGATGTCTAGTAACAAAGGTTATAGTATTGTAACCCTAGCTCTACAAGCACAGGCTCCGCCCATTACAAGACTCTATGGGTAATATTCTCCTCCGATCATGAACACGCATTTGCTCACTGAAATTTGCATAAACATAGCTGGCCAAGCTGCCTACCTGAATACGTATGGAGTTCACAGTATATGTGACAGGGCCTGTAGTCAGAGAGCTCTGCCCGTGCCAACAGAACTAGGGTTACAATATCGTAACTTTAGTTCGCTCTCACACATTCTACTTCTTCTATTGGACTCTGTGGGTATAGAGGGTGGAGTTTGATGGATGAATGCCTTGTCCAGTGTGCAATGGCGATCGCTGAAGAAAAAAGGACAGCAGATGCTGCCATACACCTCCCATATACATACTGTGGGCTCTGCATGTATTCAGCTAGGCATGTTTTGATTGGCCGGCTACGTTTATGTAAATTTCAGTAGTTATATGCATAGTTGTGATTGGAGGAGGGTATTAACCATTATCCATATAGTCCAGTACAGGGTGGAGCCTGTGTGAGATAGAACATGACTTTTACTTATTACTTTAAGCAACTCGTCAGAGCAGTCGATAAGATAAAGCTGACTAATCATGTTCAGTTAACTAAAATCAATTTGCCACAGGTGAACTCCAATACATCTTGTGTCCTGCAACTTAACTGGGGTTTATTTGTGGTGAATTGAATTTATTTTATCGAACATGATTTAAAAAGGTCCACTGCCATCCATAATAGCTCCCACTGCTATTATGAAAACAAAAGGCATGCAAACCCAAAGAAAATTTCTCCTGAGCTCCAAGATTATTTTAATGTCCTGTATAAATTCAAGGATAGATACTCTCAGAAACACAGTGAGCGCTACAGTTGCATAGCAAATCTGACCATCTGGCCAAATTCATGACAAGAAAGGCTTTGGTCAGGAAAGTGACCGAGAAACCAATTGCTCAAACAGAGATTGCAGAGAGGTGAGAGAATCTGTGAAAAGGACAGTCGTCTCTGCAGCACTTCTGTCATCCAGATCTTTATAGTAAACCCACCTGAGGTTCGCCATATGCCACAACAAAATGTTATGTAAATCATCTTCATCTGGTGAAAAGCAGACATTGTCCCATCACTACAGAGAGGTATGGGATGGTTAGGCCAGCATGAGGGATGAGTGCTCCTTTCAGCAGCAAGGACTACAAGACTGGTAGGGATGGAGGGAACAACGAACAGACCAAATTCAAAAGAAACATTTGAAGAATCTGTTCCAGAGCACACAAGCTGAGATAATGCTGGAATGGCTTCTGAAACAATCCCTGAACGTCCTTGAGTGGTCCAGCAAAGCTTGGACTTAGATCTGTGATCTCAGTAAAGATTCACTGTTCACTGATTTGCCTCATCCAATCTGTGAGGGGAAAAAAAGGACAAAATGTCCAAAACCAGGTGGGCAGCTGATAGAGGGGATAAAAAAAATTTCCAATCACTGTGCAGTATTAAAAAATAAAGGCCAAATACTTAAAGCGGCTATAATTGATTTTTTTTTTCCCATAATAGCAATGTGACAGTGTGAAAGGGGCTGCTCTAAATGATAAATTTACAGAGAATTATCCCCCAAATCTGCAGCTTTATAGCAAGCTTCAGTTCAAGCTGCACTTTGACAAAGTGACTAGCTGGGGAACATAGGGGAGTATTTAGCAGCTAAAGAGTCAGATATTTCCCTCAGGAGCTGATAAAGACCAAAAACAGCGACTAGAGGAGAGTGAATATTGGACTTAGATTCATCAGGTGGCCAGAAACACGACTCCAAATGAATGATAATGTGGCTCTATAACTGTTTTGGATGTGTAAAAAAAAAGCATCTCTGTGCTACCAGATTTGCTGTACAAACTTAAAATGTGATGATACAGTTTGTCAGTGTTCTTGCTTCCTCTGCCACTAAGTTGCCAAAAAAATCTGATATTGTAGGTTTAAAGCTGTTTTACACCAAGCATGGCTTTTTGTATGCAAAATTCACACCGTAATATAAACTTTTTTAGATTTTGTGGGCTCTTATGAATGTTTGCACACCCCCGCAGAAAATTTGAGGAACATAAATATTTGGATGGACCTTGGTTTCAGCAAGGAAATATCCAATGGCAACCTCTGGGGCTGATATATGAAGCCAACATGGAAGTGCCAAAAACTACAATTCTTTGAATGGCCACTTGGAGTTGGCTCTGGAAGCCAGTCATTCCTTGAAAACCTCCATGTTAAAATGTCAAACTTTACAGCAGAAATAAACATGTTTACAGCCTGGTACAGAAAAAGTTTATTCCTCTAGAGCTTATTTCCCCCTTCATGACATGACAACTGTGCAGGGATGAATCTTTATATAACTCACTTTACATTTTGTTAAGGCTTAAAGTTACACATAATGAAGGGCATGCCACTTTGAGTGACAGGCTGTCTGCCGAAAGTATCCTCAGCTTCTCAGTCAGATCCACTCGTCGCTCCTCCACAGCTCCAGCCTCTCACCCAAATATGATCACTTATGTCTCCAAAAAACCTAAGATGGCGACTGCTGAAATGCTGAACTCGAGGCCTTAAACAGAAGTCCACAAACCAATAGGTGACGGTAGCTATGTCCATTATTTTTTACAGTCTATGGAAAATATATAATGTAATGTTCTGTAAATTAAAATATACATGTTCTGCATTGTTCAGTTAATTGTTTTCATTATAATACACTACAATTTTAAAGTCAGTTGAAATGATTTTAATTTAAAATACATAAGTTATCTGTTAAATCCATTTGATTCAGCATCCTCTAAAACTTCTAAATCCACTTTATGTGAATCAAGTTGAGTTAAAATATGGCTACATCTGGTTTTAACAGTAATTTTGAATTTTTAAATGTGTCAGAATGGATTCAGCATCCTCAATAACCCCCAAAACCACTCCAATACTGTCCAAATCAGCCAAGCAGTTGCTGAAATATAGTCCATATATGTGATTGTGCTAATCAGCGCTAATTATGGTAATTATGCAAAATTCCCAATATATGCAAGTTAGTATCCAACAATTTCTAAATGCTGTAGACCCATTCTAACATTTTCAACATAAAACTTTGGGGAACTCAACACATCTGAGATCACAATAGCAGCAAGTAGTCCCTCTGGTACGCTTGTGACTGAAAATCCTGTCTTCTCTGATTTGAGGTATTGTGACAAATTTAGGCAAAAGCAAGTGTAATTTTCAAGTTAGACTAGGTTAACTTGCGTTCAAATTGAAACCTATCAACTTCTATGTACAAGTGAAGCAGTGATATGAAACACAAAGTGATGAAAATAATATTTTTTTTTTAAATGAGAATTTGTCAAAAGGCTATTCTTTTTTTGGGGGGGTGGGGGGTGTTGTGTGTGATATTTTAAAATAGAATGGCAGCAAGCCCCAGAATCTTATAACTTGTATGACTATCTATGCCATCATAGTGCCCCAATATTTGCATTTACATAATTTCGCCCCTGACAACAAACAGTTCCAGCTTGGGGGTGCTCGTTATCAACTTATGATGGCCTGAGTTATAGGCTAACAGGAAATAATAATCAAAAAAAAATAGCAGAAAACCTCATGAGGGCTGGACCTGGCTCCTGGCCTATATATTTAACCAATGAAATCCTTTGTTCCAACGAATGTCGTATGACAAATGCCTCAACAACTACGTCAACAACCACGTAAAGGGCAATAGGCTATATGGCTTGAGATTGCCCAACTGGGATACAGTGAAGATGGAAATTAAGCTAATATGCTCTTGCTAACATGTTTGTCACAAAACAGGGCTAACCTCAACAGCTAATGTTATCAAATATTGGGGTTGATTCTTGAATGTATTGTGTGGTTAAGCCCTGTACATTCTCTATTCTCTATTTTTGGAACATGGACAGTGACATGGATGGATAGACCTATGGCTAAGCCCCGCCCTCAAACGGGATGAGCCAATCACAGTGCATATAGCCATTCCCATACACTCGGACATTCTCTGCCTGGACGTTCATTGAAATGCATTACATTAAGTCAGTTTCGTTCGATTTTATGAGCTTTTTTTGAGATATGAAGTTTAAAAATGGTCAAACGGTGTGCATGGGGTACATGCAACTCCGACACAAGGTATCCTGAGAGGCTGGGCGACGAGGTGTATTTTTTACCCTTTCCTAAACCACATCTCAACCGAGAAAAGTGTCTCCTTTGGATAAAGTTGTGTGGTAACGTTAGACCACAACATCAACTCAGCATGAATAAGATTAACAATGATGTCTACATCTGTTCTAAGGTAAGTCAACATCGTGTTTGAGGCACCATATTGTCACTGTGCTGGAAAGAAATATGAAGTTACCCTTAACATCTCTAGCTAACGTTAGCTAAAGTTAGCCTAACGTTAGCTCCTAGCTGCATTGTTCATCATGTCACCTTGTTTGCTGGGAGTTCATTAGCCTATTTTGTTCTAGTTTTTTTTTTTACTTTGGTGATCGTACATCATTGTTAGCTGTTGTCCAAAGGGCTCTAGTTAAAATAACGTTAACTTCTGGAGCTTAGCTTCATTAACTTATCTGTAATCGCAGAGATAACAAAAGGTAAAGATGGTAAAAAGGCCGTTATCCTTTTCTCATATTCTGAGCCAAAAACCTTAACTTCAGTGGCACTTTGATGTACCAACATCTGATTATGTCTCCAAAAATAATCAATTGCCTCCAGCGAAATGCCATGTACTGTGAGACCTGCCATAGCGCCGCTCACTGAATGTTGATATTTTGTCCAAGTGAGTGGAGGGGGGTGTGGCTTAGCCACAGGTCAATTGGCATGTGACCCAGTGTACATAGTGGTCATGCACAAAATTTGCATGCCGATGTTCCATATCCCTGCGTTACATATTAGCACTGCACTGGGAGGAAACAGCTTTAAAGATAGAAAAGCCCAACCACCAAACTAACAACAGTACAATATTTTCAAAACTATCCATTTTTACGACCTCCTGATATCCTTTGCCTCTGTGTTGAAGTTCGGTGCGTATTTGTGCTGTGGTAGACGTATGTTAGCCTGGCTTTTAACTTTTAGTCTTGCAACATTTTTTGTGTCTGTCACTTCATTTCATGAGCTACAGACACACTGTGGCAGGAAAAGGTACAAGCCAGACATGTTCTGACTTCAGAGAAGAGTGACAGATCAGCAAATCCCAGACCCACTTACTGACTTGAATCAGACACGTTTCCTATACAGTCATGTTCAGACAAGGTGCTCTGCTTTGATACCTGTCATAGTTCTGCATATCACAGGAAGCAGGGAGGTATGTAGGAACTAGAGCAGGGAGGAAAGGAAATGAGGATGAAAAAGGAGAATAAGAGGAGAACATTTTACAGCAGCAGCCTCTAGAATGACATTGGCATTGTTGTTGTAACTAACAGGAGCTAACTGGCTTGGCTGCTTAAGAGAGGCAGGTGGCATGTGATGGCCTGCAACAACACCACTGTCGTGAAAAGTGACAAAATAAAATGTGTCATTGTGAGATGTGACATGAAATAAAAAGTGGCATCAAATAAAAGTGGCATTGAGGGAAATGCCATTATGAAATAAAAACAGGGTTTTGAAAAAGAGCACTTTGAAATAAAATTTTTATTAGGAAATAAAAACAAACTGTTATTATGAAACAAAAAATAATGAAACCTTTCACAGTAATGAGTTGAGTTTAATTTATTCCTTAAAATTATTTTAGAATTGTTGCTCCATTTAAATATTTCACACAATCTAACACATATATGTTGTTGCATATTTAATAATGTATTTCCTATTTAATATTGAACACTATGAGATTACACTTTCCCTCACTTTTATGGCTTCAGTTTACAGAATCCAGATGGGAGAAGAGAAGTGATTTGCCTTTTTTTGCCCAACAACAATGAATTTTGGGGTAAACAGAATAATTTAGCTGTTTTTATTTACATCGAATCCTAATAAAACAACAGACCTGATCATGAATCAAAGAAAAAGCAGTAAAAGACTGCTTTATAGCAATGATGGTAGTAAATTGTTTATCATCGTCATATATTTTTTTATATAAGAAAAAATATTCTTTATCAAAAAGTATCACATCTCAATTAAGAAAACTAAGGTAATTATTGGGTTTGTGCATGAAAATGCAGCAGTTTAACAATTTAACATTATCATGGAAAGCATGTAAACAAAGTTAATCATATTATTTACTAGATAAAAAAGGGTTATAAAATAAATTAAGACAATATATTACTTGTAAATACTTTGTTTCCTCCCCATTCCTCTAAAACCCAACCCACAGTGTCTTACATCTTGTAATTTACAGTAAAAACCATCCATCCTTTGTAAAAATGCAGTGATGCTGCAGTAGATAGACAGGACAGGAGTGTTCTTCAATCTCATCTTTTTTTAGCTTCTGTACATTTTTGCAAAGTCTAATAAAATATGAAGGATTCTGTGGCTACAACATGCACGCAAGCTCTGGCAAAAACGATGTCTCTGACGTCGTCTACCTCTGTTCCTCCCTCAAGCAGCCGTGCAGGATTAATTTTTCATAAGTCCTGACTAAAGAGCAAGACAGATAAAGTAAATAAATATATAAGGGAGGAAAATATGTACAAATCACTTTTGACTGTAGGCCATGCCGATACCTTAAGTGGCTCAGGCAACACTGGCTTTGATGTAAGAAAGGACTTATCAGGGTAGATTTGTTTATGTGACTGAGCCGGTGTTTGTAGCTCAACTGCAGGAGAGGGTGATGAATATTGATGGATGGGTCAGGAGGTTGAGTCTCAGACCGATGTGGAAAATTGAGTTATGTCAGGTCACAACCTTGTGACCACGTGTCAATGCTGTGAAGCCTGACCTGCTTAGTCTTAAACTGGCTGTTAAGATAGTTTGGATGCTGATGCTTAAATTCTGTCACTGCTCAGACAACAGTTGATCCAGAAGGGAGTTGTCTAATTGCATCATATTGATTGCTCCTTGTTACTTATTGGTCTTAACTCGCCTTTTTGGTACTCTTACATTTATTTATATTCAAGAGCTTAGGTTTTTTTCCAACTTTTGGGGACATACACATGAATCGAGGGAGGTTTGGGGGTCCTCCGCTAGAAAATGTTGCGCACCAAACCTTTTTGGTGAATTTTTTACGCACCAATTTGTGCCTTTTCTGCATTTATTTAAGGTGTAAGCACCTTAAATTTGTCAAAATAAAAGTCCTACTTTTATGTTTAATGCACATGTTCTAAATTTTGAGGGGGACATGTCCCCTGTGTACCCCCCAAAATCTATGTCTGTGTTTATATATCACATTTGAAACCTGTTGGTTGGACAGGGAAAAGCAAACATTTAATATTTTAGCTGTCTTCCTCTGAAATGTTTACTCATAAATTCTAGTCTTTAGATTTAATCACACAGCATTAGCCAAGCACATTATAACCAAGGTGTTGGCATGGGGTTGATCCCAATCTGTGTAATGAAATTTCACATTCATTTTCTGTTAATAGGGGCTCATTTACACCAAGCGAGGCCCTTTAAAAGTGGTGTAAATGTCACATCCTCAGGGGACTGTCAGACTTCGTAGGTAATGTCAAAATTGATAATTCACATTTTCCAATAATAATTATAATCCTATTTCAAAGACATAGTCTGTGTTTAAAATAAATAATTCAAGATACTTTCTTCGTCAATAACATTGAGTCTAAAGCGCCTGTGAGCATCTTTAAAAACATTCTACAGTACAAATAAAATGTATTATGTCACACTGAAGTGCAATATAATGGATAAACACCAGAGCTGGCTCACAGTAAACATTTTGATTGGCCATAGTTGGAAAAACACAGTTCACTGAAGTGTCCCAGTAAGCCATACAAACTGAGACAGCTTATGTAATACCAGGACCATGGAACTTGTAAACATTCTTTTAAGGCAGCAATTTAAAAAGTTATGAATTACACCTGTGGTTCTGTTGCTATGACATGAAAACTGTCTGCTGTGAAGGAAATCTATTAGCTGATTAACCTGTCAGTTCAACCCTGTCCTCTGTTGTTTTCTCTTTTGTGTTGTTCTGCCCTCGAGACACTCGTCAAGCTGCTCTGCCATGACAACTGTGAAGGACCGAATGGAGGCACAAATCAAAGAGAGCAGCTTGAATCTGCAGCTCACATGCTTGACACACTGCCAGCGATACAGGAGAGGGCAGAACCCAAACACACACACCAGGCTTAAGAAGATTATGGTGTCAAACTTTACTGAGGAACGTTGAGTATCGAGTGACACTGACTAACAGAGGTAGATGCTGTAGAGAGGCAGAGTACATGGTTCAACAATCCAGCAATAATATGGAGAGAGGGCAGGGTTTAAATGGTTTAAATGCACTGGCTGATAATGAGTTAATGAGGCACACCTGCTGCTGCAGCCAGCAGGTCAGAGGACTGATGAGGTGATGAGCATCAGGTTCGCACGGCAGAGAAACACACTGAGAGGCCGTTTACACGTGGCCGGCTATTTTCATAAATGGACATTTCACCGTTTCTGTTTTCAAAAAGATCTTTGTTTACACTTACCCGTGTACATATACACAAGAGCATGCCAAACCTGTAGATGGCAGTGTAACGAGAAGCTCAAGCCTTCCATGTATCCATTGTCACCATAGCAACATAGGTTGCACTTTTGACACAGGCGCAAGTTCCGGCGCATACTGTGACGTCGGCTGCCTATAACTCCGTTTATCTCTGTTTATCTCAGTTTACATGCAAACGCGCAACCGGAGTTTTCCAAAATCTCCACTCTGGCCGGAGTTTTTGGAAAGACTTGTTTTCAGAGGAGAAATTTCCGTTTGCGTGTAAATGAAGGGCACAAACGAAGGAAGATGTCTCCGTTTATCAAAATCACCGTGTACGTGTAAACGGCCTCTGAGAAAGCTTGGCGGACAAATGCCCAAATCTATACTACAGTGTATACAATATACATCATTACAGTGCACTGTTTTTGTAGTTGGTATACAAGATGTCAACATACTATCAAAATTACACTTTGCCAATTAAACTTCACAAACAGAAATTATTGTGCAGCATCTTCTCCACAATCTTCTTTTTTAATTTTTGATTAAATTTTTCTCTGTATTTACAGTTAAGAATGGCAAAAATCCCTAAAGACATAAGAGAATGACATGAAAAACAAAGAAAGAAACAAAGCAAGGACTGAAATGTCGTTCTCCCCTGGATCATCACACACAAAAATAACATACCTCCCACATTTCCTCTGTACCTTCCCTTTATACTCCCCCACAGATCCCCACCCCCAGCCCGACCCTGATCATGAGTACCCCATGGATGGAAAAAATACATTAACAGCATCAGTACCAATGATGTGATTCCAACATATAACACTATCAGGTTTAGAATCATGCATATCAGCTGCCTGGCGCTCCATGTTGGCTGTATCAATAAAATGTAATCTACTTCTGTACAGACAGAGAGAGGGGAGGATTCCATCTGCAGGCTATGAGTCCTTTCGCAGCTGTGAATCTGGCCAGCCAGAAGCTGTCTCTGTCTAATAGAAAGATCTAGGTTAGAGCTGTCATTAAGCAAGAGGCCAGATGGTGAGTATGGGATTGGTTTGGACAATATTGCAGACAATATACCACAAACCTTCCTCCAGAAGTCTGCAACCCCTGTGCCCTCCCATACCATGTAAAGAAAGGTGCCCATGGTGTTAAGAGTGCATAATCTGCAGATTATGATAAGGCTTTCATTTTATGTAAAGTCCAAGAAGTACATTATGTTCGAATAGTATTAAAGTGGATAACTTTAGGATTTCTATAGGATGGCAGAGTGTCTTTCCAGGGTAAGTAACTATTTAGGTTGCTGGCATTAGGTGATGGGTGCCACATTCATACACTTAGTACATTTAAGTGCACAGTTAAGTTGAGCTATGGTTATAGCTTGATAATTGGACAACTGTCCTTGTCCTAGTATACAATCTCACAAGGAAAATCAGTTTACTGACTGAAGTATCATTCATTCATTCATTCAATCAATCAATTTTATTTATATAAATATATAATATATCCCAAATCACAATTTGCCTCACAGGGCTTTACAGCATACGACATTCCTCTGTCCTTAAGACCCTCACAGCGGATAAGGAAAAACTACCCCCCAAAAAAACCTTTAACGGGGAAAAAAAATGGTATAAACCTTAGGAAGAGCAACTGAGGAGGGATCCCTCTTCCAGGACGGACAGACGTGCAATAGATGTCGTACAGAACAGATCAACATGATAAATTAACAGTAATCTGTATGTCACAATGAGACAGAAAGAGAGACAGACTCCGCAACAATAAGTGGTGATATGCCCCTTTTCAGCTTGTTAGTATTAGACCTTTTTTCGGTTGACCTATTACGTCACAGACCAAACAAACAACAAACAAGTTAGCTACCATTAGCTAGCGGCAAACTGGTACCATGGTGGACATCTACGCAGCTCTGTACATTTTGTCCATCCAAAAACACACAATTCTGGAGGTGAGATGTCACCACGTTGTCACCGGCTTCTGCTACGCATTTAATGCTATTTGACTTCCGGGTCAAAACCTGGGATGGAATCTGTGGATTATGCACAGAGTGCTTAGGCCAGTTTGGGTCCGATTGACTGTATACATGCAGGAGTAACTCCAAATTCGATTTAGTATGATTTCAGTTGGACTTACACGTTTACATGTGCTTAAAAAATCCAGTTTTAGTCTAACACAATAAATCAATTTTCCCTAATGTCATGTGAATGTACTGACTGTTAAAAGAAAGGTTTAGAAGAGGCCTTTGCCAGAATAGTGTAAGAAGTAGATAGTAGACCACTGGGTTTTGTCGGGTCCATGTCATTGCTTCGACAGCCCATTGGTTCGACATCCCATTAGTCCGACTGTCCGCGGTGCTGAACGGCTCGCGGCGGGCGTATGGTGCGCCGCGACCGGCTTGAGGCGAAGCAGGCTCACGGCTTATGTGTTTGTCACTTTCTTTTTCATTTTAACCCACACCATGATCTTTTCCTGACCCTAACCAAGTGGTTTTTGTGCCTAAACCTAACCAGACCTTAACCACAGGGCATCATGATGATTTCGGAACGGACTTCGGAACAATGAGTTTAATATGGTCGGAACAATGGGATGTCGAACCAATGGGCAGTTCCCGTTTTGTCAATGCCATGTGAAAGTTCGATGAAGTGTTGCATAACCGTCCATCCTTTTTGCCCTACTAGAGGGCATGTGTTGAATTCTGCTGACGACGATATCTACAGTTGTTCTAATGTAACCGTTAACGTTACTAGTTTGCATGCTAGCATGCTGTGGAGGTACAGACTGTGCACCAGGCCCTTTGATCTTTTAGCTAAAGTGACGCAGGCAGCAATGCAGTCTGAACATAAGTGATCAGCTGGGGGTGCATGATAGACACAAGTGTGAATGGTGATGTTTCTCGGTTGTCCAGAGTATGTACACCATTATTACTCCACTGGGATAATTACTTTGCTTATTTGTAAAGTTTATGATTTTGCCCTGCCACACTTTGATGGTGATGGCAAGAATAGCAATGCATGTCTGTGTCTTAGTAAAAGTGAGTTAGTGATGAATCACCCTCACGTTGGATTCATACATCAGTAAGAGCCTACTTTTGCACATGATCCATGATGATTCAGAAAAACAGAAATGCTTGGCAAATATAGCACATTGTTAATATTTTAGAGATCCCTCAAAATTTCACAAATCATGTTTTCAGGGGGGCTCATATCTTATTAAGAGCAGCCAAGCTCCTCCTGGCTCCCCAAGGCTTTGCACCCAAGGCTGAATGAAGTTGGACGTTCTCCCATTGGAGATCATAGTTGGCAAAAATGGGTGAATGGAGGTATCAGTTGGTTGTAATTTTGCAAAATGTATTAGTAAGTTGCCAAACAGAAATCACTTCAGTAGAAGCCAAATTTGGTTTTAGAATGTTAAGGAGAAATGCTGGAATAGATGAATTCTTGTAGTCTATGAGAGAGAACAATGTTTTGCTCTTTTGCTTCAATTTTCGTGCACATGGCATTGTGGGACAGTATTGTCCATTAACAGCTAGAATCAACAATACTTTAGCATAAATAATTTTGTCCCCTTTCCAGTGTTCACACTGCATTCTCAAAACCTGCCCAGCCTGATCTCAAAATCATATAATGGAACTAGATGGCACTCAGCTTGTGGTGCTCAAAGCACCAAAAGAATACATTTGAAAAACTCAACAGCAATGCCTTTTTCCAGGAATCATGACCTGCTTATTCAAGATAATCAGCAGACCTTATTGTGAGCAGTGTCATGTGGGGACTTTTTTCTTTCTACTGAACTACATCCCATCCTCTACTAAAGGTAACAGGAAAAATATGTATTTTGATTAAGGGGTAAACTATCCCTCTAACCGGTAGTATAGATTAGTTATCAAAGCTGCTTTATCCTACAAAGTAAAATCTAAGGCTGCATTGACGTTGTCTTTCTATTATTAACTATCCTGGTAGCTTTAAGCTGGTTCATGTTGCAGCTGATTGAGAGATTCGTCTAACATATGAGACATTTCCAACATACAACTTTAACTTTGTTAGAATGGAATAACTCACCAGCAGGGCTTTTCTGTTCACAAAGACAACAAACTTTGTTAACCTTAAACCAGCAAAAACAGATTTTTTGGCAACTTGGGGGCAGCAGAAACAAATTGTTAACATTTATATATCATTACCTGTTCAGCTGATAGGGCAAATTTGTTAGCAAACAGTGGCTAATTTACACACCCAGCAGTTACGGAGCAACATGATCATTCATTCTGAGTTGTCTCTGGCCACCTAGTAAATTTAAGTCCAATATTTACTCTTTGCTAGCTCTGGTTTGTTCTCCACCAACCCCTGAGGAAAATATATGGTTTTTCAGCTGATAAATGTCAGCCAACAGTTCAGTAATAAGTTCAGCTAGTTTCTAACTGTGTCTGTCTGCTGTTTGCTGCTGAGCAGGTAGTGTGCAGAGGATTCACTTTTTTTTTCTGACAACAGCTGCCTGCTGCTAAACATGATGCTATGAGAGCAGTGAGAGTGAACCGAAACAGTAAAGTTGCAGCTATAAGCTCTAACACTTGATCTGATACATCACTATGCTTAAAATATTTCTTGTAGCTGATATAACAAGTGCCTGAACATATCAATTATTATATTTATCATAGTTAAGTTGCTGTGAGCATTTCAAGAGGGAATATTATAGGGAAATACTTTGTCCTTGACATTTTTTTGTCCTAAAAATATTCTGCAATTAAGTTTCTTGTGTATTTGCGGTTATAGACTGATAGTGTATAAATGTGATTATTAGGAGATGGTTGATTAAAGAGGTAATTTTTACCCACTGTAGAAATTACCCTTGCTGTTGAGCGTGAAGTTTAGTAGGCCATGAGAATAAAGAAATGCTACTCGACATGGACCGTGAAAAATATGTTAATTAGACTATTTAATTACAGAAAAATAAACATGTTTACATAGCATAGACATTGTATTATTATTTGCATAAATTAACATAGTAATTTATAGAACTTAATCAATCACAAATAAGCATGAATTATGTAAAAGGTTACCTGAATAAATGTGAGAGGAAGAGTGACTGCATGCATTGCCATACAAAATTGATTTTAATAATGCATGTCCACTGTTGCAGCTTCTTGAAAAATTTAACTAGGATTTTAGACTCATGTCTAATTGCTGCTCTTTCTTTCTCGCTAACTGAGATGTGTCATTGATTTCCAACCGCAGAGGGCCAGATTCTCAAACACAATCACAACATTTCAATTTGTAGAAGCAAGAAGTACCAAAAGAGACAAATATTTGCCCTCTAAGGTTCTGAATCATAACTGGTATTTGTCTTCTGTCTCCCCTGTTACTTGAACTGATGCATGCTGGACTGCTGGTGTGATTTCCAATTACATGAAGCTCTGTGGTGTGGGATTGCTTTCACATTACACGGCAGGTCCTGCTGTCATAAAGAGCACAGCTCCATACAGGATGAATAACCAGTGCTCCCTATACTACCATCTTTTATTCAGTAGCATAAATTATTAGCTCAAATGTAACAAATCCTCCACAACAGCATAACTATGAGAACAAATCATCTGAATTATCTCAATAAAATGCAATGCACTGTTTAATAGATCACCACTCAAAATGAGACAATACCAGGATATTATTATTGTTTTAGTAGTGAGTAGTGAATGGAATTCAAATTTGAAATGCAGAACTACATTACAGTTATTAATCCTAGTAACAATCAATTGCTTTGACAATGCTGGAGACAATTGGTTTGCTGTCTTACTGGGAGTTTGATGAAGGGCTGATATGAGTTTCTTTTCTGTGTGTTCGGAGGACAGACTGGAGAAGACAGGACGTGGTTAGCCTTTACCAAAACAGGAGTAATATTGTCTCGTCTGACGTGCACGTAACCCTGTGCAAAATGACAAGCAGCTAAACACCTTCCTCCATCAAGCACTGGAGAGTGAGATTGTCGAATGTCAGTTTATTGACAGATGAAGGGTGAAACTGAAAAACAAGCGCCATCACCAAAATATATTACATATTGAGTAGATGTGTCACAATCACCATAAAAAATAAAACTGCACCTGGCTATAGCAGCCAGCAGAGTAGCTAACGTAAGGTGTAGGCTAGCTAACGTAAAGTATAGCTAATGTGAAGCTTGCAAAAGGCACTAACATGATAATGTACAAAGTACTGTATGTACAGTAAAATAACTTTTATCACACATTTAAATAAATGTACATGTACCACAATACAAATTAAGACTAGCCTACTAGCTTACTGAAACATGCTAGCATGGTGCCATGTGAGCTAACAATCAATCATCAAAATAATCATATTGTACATCAAACTTAGCAAAAATATACAACAGAAACAAAGGAACAATACTTCAGTTATCATCTGACATACCGAGAATGCAACCAAAGGCGTGGAACGTTGAAGATTGAAGCAGATTGTAACAGCATGTGCAGTCATATGGCTGTCCTGTTCGTTAAGAACTGACTTACTGAGTCACATGCACTGTTGCCAACTCCTCAGTAAGAAAAGTAGCTATTGGCTGTCCTAAAAGTCGCTAGAAGTCGCTAAATGACGTCATCACCTAATTTGCATAATTGTCCATATGCATGTAATTGTAATGGCTGCTGTAGGAGAGAGGAATAACGTCGTGGGAGAGACAAAAACGGAGTAAAAAAAAACCCTGAATATGTTTAGAACTACAAATTAACCTTCTTTCAGTGATTTATATTAGACAAAGAAAATTACCTTCTTTCAGTGATTTATATTAGACAAAGAAAATTTTACATTTACATCCCGCCCTGGTTTCAGCCAGCGGCGGTTCCGCGCATGCGCGATTCACTTGCAGTCTGGACGTGGAGGGGTTAACATCTCCTGCTCTGACTGCTGCTGGGAGGGAGGACTGGGCCGTCTGTGAGTGCTTTGGGGAGAGAGAGGAGCCCACGACAGCATCCGCTGCTCGTTGAGAAGAATAAGAATGATACGTGGTCTCACAACAGAGTCTCCAGAAGTCTTCAGTAACATCAGAAAAAGTCGCTAGATTTGTCGCTAGTCGCTTTTTTGAAAAAGAGTCGCTAGAGGGGTCTGAAAAGTCGCTAAATATAGCGACAGGTCACATGGTGCAAAGACCAGATTCTTAAAGGCACACACTACTATAATGCAAACTACTGACAGCAAGAGGAGATAAACTAAACTAAAGAAAAAATAATGTCCTGCTGGGGACAGAACAAATATGCTTCTGGGAAACTCAAAAGTTGACTTATTTTACAAGTTGTGTCTTCTTAGATGCTAGTGTTGGCTTTTTTACTTAGTAGCCAAAGCCAAAACTAATGCTTTGTTGTTGAGTGATTAGTAATTTAATGGTATGATATTTGTTTTAAATAAATAATACCTAATAAGTAGGGGTGTAAAAATGATATGCATGGAAAACCAGTACAAGAGTCTGAGATTCAGCTACATCCTGTGGCTCATAGGTAGGGCGGGTCGTCCGCTAATCTGAAGATCAGCGGTTCAATCCCCGGCTCCTCCAGTCCACATGTCGAAGTAACCTTGAGCAAGATATTTAAGAAATTGCTCCTGGTGGCTGTTCCATCGGTGTGTGAGTGTGTTAAAAACTGAGTAGCAGGTGGCACCTTATATGATAGCCCTGACCACCAATGTATGAATGTGTGTGTGAATGAGTGAATGTNCCTTGAGCAAGATATTTAAGAAATTGCTCCTGGTGGCTGTTCCATCGGTGTGTGAGTGTGTTAAAAACTGAGTAGCAGGTGGCACCTTATATGATAGCCCTGACCACCAATGTATGAATGTGTGTGTGAATGAGTGAATGTAGTGTATATAGCGCTTTGAGTGGTTGGACTAGAAAAGCACCATACAAGTGTATATAGCGCTTTGAGTGGTTGGACTAGAAAAGCACCATACAAGTGCAGGTCCATTTACCGTACCAATACACAACCACAGATCCAACCCAAATTCTGCACGAAATTAGGGAAAATGTACTGTTGGGTCAAAATCACAAATAAAGAGTTGAGATCAGGGGCTTAAGTATAGACAGTGCAGGCAGGGCGGTTGTACTGGGGCCCATAAGGTGGGGAGGCCCATAAAGAGCACAGGCCCTCTTACAATATGTAGTGCAGAAAACAGGGACTTGTGGGTAATTCAGATTGCCACCTTATGCCTGTGTCCTAAAAAACCTCACATTGAATAAAGAAATGGTGCCATTTGCTAGGGTATGCCTTTGAAAAGGAAAACCCATCCCCATCATGCTTTTTTCTTTTTTCTTATTCTATATTAACTATAAATAAGCTATAAAAATATTAAATGAATAATTCCTTATTTTCTTTGGTATTTTGGTCATATACATATATGTGATGAATATTTCTAGCTAATATGTATGTTGGTGTTAAACAATTTAAAGCCTCCATTTGATCATGTGACAAAGCCATAAGATTATACAGTAACTAGTTTAATAGTATACACTACATAAATAGTAAGTAGTCTGCACTAGGGCCCGACATAATAGCCCGCTGTAACTACCTCAGGTCACTGGTTGAGATTTCCTATCTAACTTCATATTCAAAGGTAGACCTTAGGCTGTTATAAATGCATGATGGTCAGGCTCCAGCACTTCTTATAAATGAACAGCAAGAAGAAAATGTACAAGCAAACAGCAAATTATATTCATCTTGTCATGGACGTATTCAAGTAGAGTAAATAGCCTACAATTTCATTGCAGTATGTCTATAAAATGTACATTTTGTAAAGATATTTCATCTCTTTCTCAACAATATTTTTTATTTAATGGGAAAAGTTTTTTGATCTGTGATAGTTGCACTTTTTTTTCTAAATAAAATCTTACAACAGATATATTTGGCCAAACTTTGAAACACAACTATTTGGCCCTTGAGGGTCAGTGATTTTGACCTGGCCAACAAAATCAAGTTCTTTCCAATTAACTCTCCCACTGTCTGTCTCAACATTTCTCCTGCTGGCTCACTATCTTTCTCCATCACAAACCTGCTTCAAACCATCAACAACATTCCTTCACTAAAACAAGTGTCACTGTCACTGTGTTCAACGCTGCATGACATTTACATAGTATTCTCAGTCTGCAAAATGTGCAGTGGTATTATAAAATATGGTGGCAGCACCACAGACTGTATTATTGATTAGAAGACCCCCTCCTGTGAAAATCTAATTTTTAACCTTATCAACATATCTATATATGGTGTTTTAATATATTACATGACATATGATGAGCGAAATAAGCAGGTATCATCATGACTGATCATTTCCACCTTCAAATTGCAGTGGACCAGAGACAGTCTCAAAAACACAGATTCTGACATCCAGAGTTTGTCACATCACAAACCCAAGGAACCAACTCTGTAATGTTACAACAAATTTTGCAAGTTTGACTTTAACCTCAACTTGTCAGAGCTGGCGCTCAGGACCAAATAAGGTTTATATAACACTAGCAAGACATTATTAGCTGTTTGATAACGCAGTCAAGCCAAAGGCTCATGTTATCTATTAATGTTTACAAGCAGAGGTTTGTGTGTTTGATATGCAGAGTTCAAGAGTAGGTATGCTGTAGACAGCAGAGGAGGGGCGGGGTTAATTTGCATATTCATGAAGCTGTGCATATAAATGATGCAAGGTGTAGAGTTCCATCTAAGCCATTTTAAGGCATGAAGGGATTTTTTTTTTTCATTGAAAAAGCTTCTGATGTGTAACTTTGATGAACAGAGATGAGTTTTAGGATGCCCAGAGAGGAACTTTAATGGGAAAGTTCACCCCAAAATCAAAAATACATAGTTTTCCTCTTACCTGTAGTGCTATTTATCGGTCTAGATTTTTTAGGTTTGAGGTACAGAGTGTTGGTGAAATTGGCCATAAAGATGTGTGTGGATTATCTGGAGTAACTGGGTCATGATTTCTGAAAAGAGACATTACTGTTGAGTTTTTCAAATGTATTTGTTTTGGCACTTTGAGCACCACAAGCTGAGTGTCCTCTAGTTCTATTATATTAGAGAGAAAGCAGACTCTAAGGCCAATATCTTCAGCACTGGGCAACTCACACCAAAACTATCTAGACTGATAAATAGCACTAAAGGTAAGAGGAGAATATGTGTTTTTGATTTCGGGGTGAACTGTCCAAAAGGCAATATGTGCCCTGACAGGAAAGTTACTCAGAGGAGCATTTAACAAAAGACGACAAGTAATGCTAGCACTTGCAGCTAACGCTGCCACTTCAAGTGCCCCCCTAACTTCTATAGGGACATGTGCCCATACAGCATTATTGAAAACACTGCATGCAGAGGGATGACACTGACCTGGGAACTGAGGTAAAACTATACCATAATCCTTATCAAATCAGCAGTATTTCAGTGAAACATTCACCTTTCTCAAAATTTTATCCAATGAATCACTGCCCATGTTTATTACTGTTGGTGTGACCGAAGAAATAATTTGAATGAAAAAATCTCATACTTGCAGCTGAACTGAATTGTATATATTTGGCTCTGAATCACAATGCATTGTTTTGTTACAGACTTAAATGTATTGTTTTTGGGTTGTATTGTGGATTGTGTATCTAGTCGCGTATGGAATCATCTGAGGGGGAGAGATATGTACCCTCTGGTAATGAGTTTATAGAGGGAGTCCAACAGAATAGCAGAGCGAGAGGAAAATGTCTGTGTTTGATTGATGATCATAAAGCTTCAATAACTACTCGAGGTTGATGCTCCTTTAAAGTGTTTGTGCTTATCACATCCTGGCTCATTTCCACCACCTGAGTGTGCATCATGTATTACAAAAATGTCAGAGTCAAAGCCCCTGTGGAGTTGGTTCAGCAGCCGAACCAACTCACTTCAAGACAAACACACAAAATGTCTTACTCTCTATTTGCTCTTTTTCTTTTCTTCTCTGTCTGTCTCCTTTGCAGTGACTCATCCATCTATAGACACATATTTTCACAACTCTGGGTGAAACTCACATTTTTACACACCTCTCGCACTCGCACCTAACAGACGAGGTGTCAGATTCTGTTTTATTTTCTTCACTGAAGTTGCATCTTTCTCAAGTATGAGAGTTGGCCTTGGTGTAAGTTCCCACTACTGTGCAAGGCAGAAGAAAGGAGAATACACACTGTGTGTTTCAGGAAAATACACACACATTGTCAGTTAATGATGACAATGAGAACACATGACACAATTGAATAAGAAAATAGTTTTATTTATTTATGGTTCTGTAGCGTATATCTCATTTATTTAGTTTTCAGGATGAGACTGTGGGTTCAAAGACCCTTCATTTGAAGCACTTCCTTAGAAGTGTTTACTCTGTATTCAGCACAGCTTCTGAACAGTCCCATCTCTGGCAGTCAGACAGCAGTGCAGGCAGTTTGCTCATTAGTGCCCTTATCAAGAAAAAAGCCAACAGTGCTGATGACATTATACCAATAAGATGAGCAAATATTCAAAATATTGTGTTTTATTGACCAGAAATAAAATGCAAATGTGATGCATTCACAGCACTGATGCCAAAAAATTAATAAGGAATTCTAAAAAACTATCTAATTATCCTCCTACAATGGTTTGTATACAGCTACAATGGTCCGATGATATCTAACAAATTAGTGCCCCCAGCGAAAAGTTATCTACTTAAGATAGAGTTACATAGGTTTATAATAAGTAAAGTTACATAGGTTAGGTTTAGACATGTAACGTTACGTAGGTTAGCTTTAGAAATGTAAAGTTGCTTAGGTTTAGAAATGTAAAGTAACGTAGGTTTACAAATGTAAAGTTACCTAGGTTAGGTTTAGTAATGTAAAGTTACCTAGGTTCAGAAATTTAAAGTTACGTAGATTTAGAAACGTAAAGTTACCGACATTAAGTTTAGGGGTCCATGTCATTGGTCCGACATCCCATTAGTCCAACGTCCCGTTGTTCCGATATGTGATTATACTAGGGCTATAGCTACTGTATTTGTGTACCATAGAGGATCAGCAAACGCAACAAAAGTAGGCTACTGGTCGAGATACAAGTGTCATAGAGAGGAGAGAATGAAACACCATAACCTCCTGTTATTAACTCTGGGGTCAGGGTTGTGTGGGGAGCTCTCCGCGGTGCTGAACGGCTCCCGGCGGGCGTATTTCTGCCTTGATGGTGCGCCGCGACCGGCTCTGGGTCAGCTGCGAAAGGCTTGAGGCGAAGCAGGCTCATGGCTTATGTGTTTGTCACTTTATTTTTCATTTTAACCCACACTATGATCTTTTCCTAACCCTAACCAAGGGTTTTTTGTGCCTAAACCTAACCAGACCTTAACCACAGGGCATCATGATGATTTCGGAACAACGGGACTTCGGAACAATGGGTTTAATATGGTCGGAACAATGGGATGTTGGACAAATGGGCTGTCGGACCAATGGGCAGTTCCCAGGTTTAGAAATATAAAGTTACGTAGGTTTAGAAATGTAGTTAGGTACGTTAGGTTTAGGAAAGTTAAGTCATGCAGGCTAGGTTTAGAAATCTTAAGTTATGTAGGTTTAGAAATTTAAAGTTATCTAGGTTAGCTTTAGATATGTAAAGTTACTTAGGTTTAGAAATGTAAAGATATGTAGGCTAGGTTAAGAAAAGTAAAGTTATGTATGTTAGGTTTGGAAATGTAAAGTTACTTAGGTTTAGAAATGTAAAGTTACCTAGGTTAGGTTTAGAAATGTATAGTAACGTAGATTTAGAAATGTAAAGTTACCTGGGTTAGGTTTAGAAATGTAAAGTTACCTGGGTTAGGTTTAGAAAAAGAAATATTGTGATGACGTATCTTAAAATACCTCAAAGTTCACTTGGTTTCATACGGGACAGGAACATTGGTCTTGTGGGGGAAAGGCATTGTCTTGTTTGACCCAGCCACCATCTCAACCTGCCTCATAATGCAGACTTTCACTCTTTACACTACTTCTTCACTCCTGCCAGAGCATTCATGTGATCCCAGCCTTTACAATTACGTGTATTAGATGCAAATTACTGGCTCATGATTATGTGGGTTGTTTACAAATTCTGGCGCATTACTTTTCATAGGTATACGTAAGAACTTCATGTTAACAGCTTAGGTGAGTTGAGTCTTCATCCATCAATCCTCCATCCAACATTAGAAAGGCCTTAGTAAACTTAAAAAGAAGTCCACCTTGAACGTCCATTTTTACCCTGGAAGTAGCAGTTTAACAAAAAAATACCAAGGTCAATTTACTTGGTTTTACCAAAGCTTTCAGATGCATCTTGTAGGCTTCCTCTGTGGATGGAGTGTGCTCAGTTGTCATGGAAATGGCTGAGTTATTATCAGTGACCTAAATATGGAATTGCAGTCCGTGACTGAATTTCAGTCCATGACTGTCTTCCTTGATCTCTCTCTGGACGTTGAGTGATTTCTCAGTGCTTTTCGGGTTATCTAATGCACCCCACCCCCCCGCTCCTTTCGAAAAGCTAAATTGAGGGTGGAGAGGCTTTTTGTAACTTTGCAAAACAGACTTTCTGACAATTATGCCGGCTTTATGCACTGACTGTCTAGATGTATGGAGGTGTGAGCGTAGAGTTTCTCTCTTAAGCTCTCTTTTTTCATTCTTCACACAAATACAGTACTTACGTCCCTTTCTTGTTTGTACAGCTGTGTGCAACTGCATGAATGCCTTCAGATAGACTACCAGAAACACTGCATCAATGCTTATTCCCACAATGCATTGCCTCTTGTCTCTCTCTATTGACAGCAGGGTTCTCACCTGGACTTTGAGAGTGGCCATTTGGAACAGGTACACAACACTTTTACACAACAGTTAGTTGGATCAAGTAATTTGATTGGACAAGAGGAATTTCACAAGTGCTGGTATACTGTAGAGTACAACAGCACTGGGATTTTTAATTATGCATACATCACTCTGCTTTACAGGTGTTCTAAACCATTAATGACATTAACTCTTACTTGGCCTACAAGTACACTTGTACTTTTGGAAAGATGTTTCTACAAATAACATTTGAGATCAATTATGAATGGTCATTATAATAGCATGGAGGGAATAAAAGAAGCCTGGATACCTCACTGCAAACCTCCAAGTGTGCTTGTATGACATTAGCTGATGTTGCAACGTGTTGTTTGATCAAGCTGTTAACTCATTGGAATCACATGTGTGTCACCAAAGCAACAGTCAACAAACACTTATTTCACTGGTTGCACAATAAATGGAAACATACAGATATATGCAGGGCTTAAAGTACTCCGGCATGGCGCCGGCTTGACGGACATTTCTAGGTTTTTTTTTTTTTTGTGGCAACAACTTGGCATAAGTTAGCATTTAACGAATCATCTTCTGATTTTCAGCGAAGCACATGGGTAGCTCCACCAATAGTATAGTGTTATCAAACTCAGCTGGCCAATAAGAGCTGAGTGGGGAGGGTCTAAAAACAGCTTGCGCACACACACACACACACACACACACACACACAGACACACAGGGTTTCAACACACACTACTTCCAAGCACATGTTGTTTAGGTGTCCGTTACAGCCTGATATCGAAATGAGTGTGGGTGAATGTGCAACAGAAATGGACAATAATTGAACTGCATTTGAATGATAAGCTTGTGTTAGCTTGACCACCAGCTATCCGACACTGAGAGAAAACAGCACGCTGTGTGCGTTTTGTGCAACAGGTGGATGCGGTAGTAGAGTAGAGCAGGGCATTGTAATACAACTGGGTGCTGGGTGCAATACAGTAAAGAATCAGCAAAACTGAGGTAAGTGTGGGTTAATGGGTTATATGCACAGCAGCTATCTTTGACAAAATTATAGACGGACCTCTGCCGAGGACGATTGATAAAGATTGCCGCTGTGCAAAAAATATTTGTGTTGTTGAATCCAAAGAAATGATTAAATAAACAAAGAACTCATAATCTGTTTTCACTTTTGACAACTGTTTACTAATGAATGGTGCTTGTACAACTGTTGTCTAAAAACAATGTCAGATGCGAGGGAGTGCTGTTGTGCTGAATATCAACACAGCTGTGATTTGGTCGTAGACATGACTTGGTTGGACGATGTGTCCTCTGACGTAGTTT
Organism: Epinephelus moara; assembly: GCF_006386435.1. Lineage (NCBI taxonomy): Eukaryota > Metazoa > Chordata > Actinopteri > Perciformes > Serranidae > Epinephelus > Epinephelus moara. The sequence continues at coordinate 28,969,716 of NC_065514.1, forward strand.
GTTTGAAGCACACTGAACTCTTCAAGTGGCTATAACCAATTTTTTGTAATAAAAAATAAATGACAATATTGTGCCTATAATCTGTACCTTTACTTTTTATACATTTACATCTGAACTCTTCCTCCACCACTACCTCTGTGCACATAACCATCAGATTTTAAAACCTTACTCCTGCAATGTTCGCTTTTTTTTGTAAATCTGATTGCTTGTTTGTCCTTGCTCATTTCTAAGCAAATAGATCTCTCTTAACATATAAACTGCTGTAAATGAGTTGCAGGGAAAAAGTCCTTGAAAAAAGGTGTCGGAAACTCATTTGCATATTTGCCACTAAACACATTGTGGATATCTGAATGTGTAGAAGATGTAAGAACTGACATATTGAGCAAAACACATGTTCGGGTTCTACTTGATAACCAACACAGAGCAGAATGGACAATAAAAGCAACAATGAAATCACACCACCTCCCCTTTCAGTTCCCCCTGCGCAAAGCCAATGTACTAATTGTCTCCAGACTCCTCTTCTCAGCAGCAATTACTAATGAGGATAAGTGTTTTTGCTACCTATCTGTGTAACGTTATGCTCCAGATATTTTAGAACATCTTGGGATAACAACACACACATTTTCGCCATTTGTATTAAAAGGAAGAGGCTCATTGTTCTGATATTGAGAGCTGAAGTAGTTCAGAGGCAAGCTGACCACCTGGACTGTGAGAGGCTGTTAGACTCGTTAGTAGGCGATGAGTCCAGCAGCAGAGATGCAAGAAGATGAAAAGCTCCAGGCTGTTTTGCATTCCTGCTGAGCAGTGAAGAATTTTAGTAAATAAATCAAACAATATAATGAAATCCACCAAGAAAAAATCCCCACAGACTTCTCTGTGAATTTATGGGGGTGTTATTGTAGAAATGGTATTTGCAAATGTGTGCATTAACACCCACGTATAAAGTCTGGCCACTGACCGCGTAGCATATAAGGTGAAAGGATGTGCATTTCCGCATCACCTACTACATCAATCTGTCAATTCCTCAGTTTTTACTCTTATGTTATTAAATACGCTGAAGTACACATAAAGATAAATGAAGTGTGACAGGGTTCAATAAATGTTTACTGCAGAGCAGGTCACATTGAGCTGTGTGTGAACAGTCCAATACTGCGCCCTTCATCACAAAACAAGGAACTATGGCTGACCTCACTGACCAAATACATCACAACAGTGGATTGTATCAGATTACTCTTTGAGCGTCTCTGTGTATGTGCCTGCAAGAGGTTGAGTGTGTTTGTGTCTTTGATCCTCTCCTTCACCACGCTGTAATGAGGGCAGGTGGCATGGCATGTTGAGGGACATGAGAAAATGTGTCTCTTGTGGGCAGCTTATGGGGTATTACTGAGGGTAGGACATGGGTGAATGTGTATCTTTGTTTGGCCTCAACTGGTCTGTGCACCTACAGCCACCCTCAGACGACCTTCAGCATATCTCTGTGCAGCAGCAGCTTTCCCTGGCGGAATGACAGAGTCACATGAATCCACAGGGCTGCACCTCTGGGAAAAACACAAAGGGAGTGAGAGAAAGGGGGGGAGGAAAAGATGGAGAGGAAGACAATGGTGAGACTAGACAGGTACAGAAGAAATAGCGAAGACAGATATTCAACTCTAGGTAGAGTTCACAAGTGAGAGTTCGGTGAGAAAATCCATACCACTTTTGCACCTATATGCTAAATATGATGCTAAAGCTGGCAGGTGATTAGCTGCATTGGGATTGGACGCAGGGGTAAATAGCTAGCTTGGCTCTGTAAAAAGGCTAAAAAACATAAAGCTATCTAATTACACATTATATCTTTAGACAGAGCCTCGGGGACAGGCTAGCTGTTTTCTATTGCTTCCCTTGCTTCCATTCTTCATGCTAAGCTAAGCAAATTTCCTGCTGGCTCTAGGTTAATGGCTGTATCAATCTCATCATCTCTGGCTTGCCAAGAAAGCAAATAAGCGTATTTCACAAAAAATTAAACTCTCCCTGTAAAGGTGATGTGACTTACCCCATGTGCTGACATTTACGACCAGAAATACACACCAAACTGCAAGTACAAGCACATTCAATGAGAGTTAACACTTAGTTTGTGTTTCAGCTGCAAATATATGCACAAAAGGTCACTGTAAGTCATTACACAGCACAAAAAAACAAACTGATATCTGCAAATAGCTGTCAAGGTCAAATTGGCACTCTCTTTAGATCTACTGTACTTTGCTCTGCATGAGAATGATAGGGAAATGATAAAGTGATTGAGTCATAACCATTCAGCTCGTAGCCTCAAGCCAGCTTTTCAGCATATCACTGATCTCCATTTGGACCACAATCCAGCAGTCACTCTGCTGCTCGTCATTGATTCTCTGATGGAGGGCCGTGCGGTCTACGAGACGAGATATCATGTTGCTCAGCTTCCAATGAAATGGGGGTCAGATGAGTGATGACAGACATCAAGGAAATAGATGCGTGACGGGCTTTGATACCACAATCTCTACCGACAATCAGCTGGCGATCAGACATGGCTGTCTGTGTGTGTGTGTGTGTGTGTGTGTGTGTGTGTGTGAATGCATACGTCAAGGATTATTAGAGCTTGTCATTTGATGTACGTCCTAGAGTGCCTTCCTTGTGTGCACAGTGTTCCTGTACGTTCTGTTTTAGCTCTAAATAAAGTGGTTTTATGAGGCTACATTTTGTGCCTTTTTACACCCTGTCTGATCACCAGAGTGAACAAGTGTTTCCTGCTCTGTTGGACCGATTTTCAGATGGGCAAAACTGTATGAATTTGTTAATCTAACTACAAAGCAAGGAATCTCTATGTATGTGTGTCTGTGTCCTTTGTATATCTTGAGAACCTTTCATTCTATCTACTTTACACTTGGCAGGGGTATTGCTGGGGACATGCAGTGTCAAATTCGGTGCAATTTGGACACGGTTTTATTGGTGTGTCTAATGGTGAGTGGCCGTGATCCTAGGTGTGTTTTTTTTTTGTGCAAGGTGAGTCGAGGACAACACGCACATTTCCTGCTCATTTAGTGAATGAGGTTGCCCAGGAAAGTTAACTTGTTTGTCTTTGCCAAGCTAACTTATAACACCAATAACATTACTGCCGGCAAAACACTTCTGCTAATTAAATCCATGCTTTATTTTATAACCACAGTGGTGCAGACAGAGTCGAGCATGTCTTCACCTATGTCCATTGTGTAGGTTTGGCCTACTGACTTATAACGCTAATAACGTTAACACAGCAAAATATGTCTACTGTTTTTAATTCATGCTCTACTGTACAACCGTTATGTCAAAGCAACACATTCTCATTCCCAACTTGTCAATTACTTACAAGCCAACCCAAACCAATCACTGCTCCCTGTCCCTCCGGCCCATCTATTCTAGCACTCCTTCTTCTTCTTCTTCTTCTTCTTCTTCTTCTTCTTCTTCTGCTGCTGTTTATTGACGGTTGGCAAACAACGAATTGGTGCATTACCGCCACCAACTGGAATGAAGTGTGGATCAAAATGACTCATATTACACCCTCTCACTCCAAACAATGTGGAGGCGTTTACAGTCAGCAGGTGTGTTGTGCGTTATATTGTCCCAGTAATCTAGCAATCCTGTTGAAAATGGATGAATTTATGTAATGCAAGTAACAACTTAAGTGTTTGATTAGTAACTGTAATGTGATTACTGCATTTTGCATTTTTGGCGAAACGTGTCAACACTGGTTACTAATGTGATGTAACATCACATGACTTACATCATGTGACATATGTCACTACCGTAGCATGCTACACATTACGGTGCTATTAAAATAACTTTTGGGTTTTTGAATTTTGGGTTTTGGGACACAAACAGTAGTCTCCGGGGTGAAAGTCCAGAATTTGTTTGACCCATCCAAATCCCCTCTTAACTGCCGTATGCAGACCTTTTTACTCGTTATACTATGGTAGCTGCTCCCAGTGTCAAAAACTGCAGCTGCGCTGTACATGTCATACCACCACTACCACCGCTAAGGGTTCCTCTGCACATTGGTATCTGGTGCTGAGGGCCACTGACCAAATGTTGGTATTTGACAAGTTGGGAGTAACACCGCGGTGGTGAAAGCAAGCAAGTAATACACCGATTTGGGAATTAATAACTTCTCAAAGTGTATTTCACCAGTCTTTTTGACCGTGAGTATCCCCGACTTGCTTTACTTTTCGCCATTTTTCTAACTGAGAATGTTGTTATTGGAAATGGTAGAGGAATAACTTTTATCCTAGAGAAAACTATTAACAGTTAATTGTAAAACTATTAATACCATGTAGTAAAAGTCATGCATTTAAATTTTTACTTAGACTGATTATCAGCACAATGTACTTAAACATCTGTTCATGGAGGAGCTTTCATTTCTAATATAATATTAGTATATTATAATATTGGTTCTAATATATGCTGGATAGTTTAATGAATTATAATGCACCAGTTTGTTCTACTTTGTGAGTAAAATCTGAATCTGCAACCTAACCAGGAACATGATTTTGTCAGGTAAATATAGTTGTGCAATGTTTTCTTCTGAAGTAGAGGTACACAGTAAATAGTACCCTTGAGTTCCAAGTGCTTTGGGGATTATTTAAATTATTTTGGGGTAAAATGAGTTAGAATAGGAACGTATATCTCTGTTTGGGGTCCAGGTGTATTGCTTAGGACCATAGGAAGTGTAGTGTTGAGTGTGAAGTTGTTTAGGTGAGCATTTCTCGCTAAACCTGCAGCAATACAAGAGGCCGAGCACTCAGCCTGTTCAGAACAGGCATGTGTTTGAAAAGCAACTACACTAGTCCTGTAACTTGTGTTTACTCACACTGCATGTTTCAATTGGCCTTTTCTGTGCGGCCAAGACATACGCTTCCTGGGCTCAAACTGTATACTTTGATCGATCACTTATCAACATGGGTGCTCACACTGAACAAAACCCTGATGGTTTTAACAAGCAAGACTCTCAAAAATGATGACAAAAAAAGAGAAAGGCAGCATTACTCGTGCAATCCTACTTTGATTGGAAATCAAGAAGGGAAAAAAAAGAACATGGACCTGCAGATGGCTGGGAAGATGCAGACAATATGGTCTGTTCTGAGTCCAGTTTTATTTCTGTCCCAGCACAGTCTTAGTCAAGAGGCTCAACATGTAAAATACTACTCAAAAATATTAAAACAAGCCCACTACAGTTTGTAACAAATCTTTTGACACCAGCCATTAGGGAAATTGGATTACAGAGCTGTTTAAACTGTAACACAGCCTACAAAATTCCAACAAACTGGCCAGAATTGCACCCGAATCAGGCGTTGCGACCCCTAAAACAGAATTACTTAAACAGGATTACCAACCTGGCAAAGTAAGTAAGTGGGCAAGGTTCAGTGCCCTAAACCCGTAGATTGTATAAATGTTGGATGTAACCACTGTGATGTCACTCATTAGCAGTGATGGGAATAACGGCGTTATAAATAACAGCGTTACTAACGGCGCTACTTTTTTCAGTAACGAGTAATCAGAAAAGTTACTGTCTCCCCAGTTATAACGCCGTTATGGTTACTCACAATAAAATGCGCCATTACTCGGGTTTACTTGAGTTCACTGTGGGGTTCTAAAGTGTTTCGTCTTTGGTGAGGGCAGGTGAGGGGGAAGCATAAGTGATGATGATTGGCTTAGAGAGAGGAAAAGATTAATGGCGGTTCTTACACACACACACACACACAAACACACACACACGCACAACAATGCAGTGTAGTGTAGGTAAGTGTACAGTGTTTTATAATAGCCTAATGATTTATTCTATTAAGTGTCAGTTTCATTAATTTAACATATTCAATGTTGTTTCATTACATACAGTTCCATTAAGGGGGAGTGTCCAAGCAATTTGACATATTTGAGCATTTTATAAAAAAAAGTAACGCTATAGTTACTTTTCCAGGTAATTAATTACTTTTACAGTGCAGTAACTCAGTTACTAACTCAGTTACGTTTGGGGGTAAGTAACTAGTAACTATAACTAATTACTTTTTTAAAGTAACGTTCCCAACACTGCTCATTAGTTTGTGGACCTTTGTTTTGAAGCCTTGATTTTGGTATTTTGGCCATCACCATCTTGGATTTTTGGAGCCAAATGTGACCATATTTGGATAAAAGGGTAAAGATAATCCCTATGCCGGCTGGTGGCTTGATTAGGATGGTTCATTTACAACTACTTACTGTGATAATACTCATAGTATTTTTTTGCTCGCAAAAACAGGCTTAAAACCATTAAAACAAAATGTACTTGCTGAAAAAATGAACATCCGACTCCTTAGAAGGTCCTCAGTACAACAAAACGCTGAACAGGGTCTGTGGTGATTTACTCACTCTTGGAGCCAACCTCAAGTGGCCATTAGAGGAACTGCAGTTTTTGACACTTCTGCATTAGTGTCATTTCTTAGCCTCAGGGGTTGCCGCTTACCCAAACCCCAGGTTAATTGCATGCCAACTGTGTTATGTAATGTTATTAATTACAAAGGGCCATGTCTTGTAAAGGTGCCTGGTGTTAAAATCTAATTTTTGGAGATGTTGGGACCTAAAAGCAAATTTTAGCCCTGGAGTCCTGAAGCAGGTTAATCCGCCCACGGCAACCGCCTTCGTATTTAACCTTAAATGACAACCAATCTGCTTGAAATTCAGCCTAATTCTAAAATTATCCAGGGCAACCAGTAAGGCCTTGTTTAATTTATGCAGTGTCTGCTCTGCATTAGGGATATTGCCTGGTTCCCAGACTGCAGCAATTATTTTGGTGAGTGCAATAATATCATAACTAATACAAATGATGGCCAGAACTATGAAAATAAGATACAGTTGCAAATAACTGCAATTGTCCAGTAAGAATGAATCCTCCCAACCAATAAATACTTCAGAGGTAGACAAGACTACTGGTATAGGCAACTTATCATTTGTAGTCGTAGTTATGAGCTAATGTTATTACACTATAACTTGTGTGTTTCCCGGCAAGGCAATAGATGACTGAACACAGTTCTCTGCCTTCAGCTAATGAGGTCCCACCAGAGTCAGTGTGATCAACATTAAGACATAAAGCAGCTGCATTACAATGCTCTCTGAGGAGGTATAAGCTCTCTTCTCTGTCTTCACTTTCTTCTTCGTCTCACTTCAGCTCGCCACTGATACTCCCTCTTCCCTCTCGCTTTTTCTTGTCCTCCTTTTTGGTTAGCTCTTAATCAGCAAGCCTTGTTTAGCTCCTCTTGTCACTGTTACACTCTGCCTTTGTCGTGGGATCCATTTGATGTTGTTAGGCACAATGAGATTCCTCCACATCTGGGTCAGTTTTCTGTCTGAAAATTAATTTTACATGAACCTATTTCTAGGGCTCCCCAACATGCTCGAACGCGCACGCAAGCACACGTACAGACACGCAAGCTGCACATACACCTATTCATCACCTTACCAATCCGACCATCCCCCTATCAAGGAAATGAAATGAGACGAGTTTGTAGGGAGCCACACACACATCCATATTTTGCTGTTTTACCATGCAGGCAAGGAAAGAGGCGAAAGGCATCATGGTTATTATCCTCCAGGAGCAGAGTAATCTGCTGAGAAGGGGGAAGCGGACGATTTGGATGTGTAGATAATTAAATCCTGGCCTGTGAGAGGACTAATGATGAGATTTTCTCAAAGCTGCTCTACCTTATCGTTTTCATCTGAGCCATGAAAACAGCACTGACTGCGAATCACGCTCGCGCTTTTATTCATCACTCAGCAGTTCACTCCCCAAGAGGAGCTCTTCTGAGACCAGGGAAAGTCTAGATATAACCCAGCATGAACCTGATGCTCTGTCCCAGAGCCAAAGATAAAGATGGACCAGCGAGAACGCTCCACTCAAATCACACTCCAGGTCTAATTATGTGAGGCTCTGACGGCTTGTCGGCACATTTGACAGATTTCTTAAGATTGTGATGGGGTGGGAGGAGTAGGGATGTTGCAAAATTTAGATGGGTTCTCATCATCAGCGTGTAGTTTGCATTCAGGAAAAGAAAGATCAATACTTCAAAAAGTATGCAATGATTATGCTCTTTGTATTTACTCCTTTCCCCCTTGTTACAGATTCAAGAAGTTGCATTTGTTCAAATCTCTCTGCTCATTTGTTCCACATACAAATGAGATACAAAGGACTTGGTCCTCTGCACAAGATTTATATCTAATGAGAGGAATATTTTCAGAATTTGGTCTTTTTCTTTTGTTTTAAAGACATTTTTGTTCAAGGCTTTTGTGATACCGCAAAGCAGCTGATATTTTTTAAATGAAAAGTTTATGGATTATTCAACTTGAGGAAAGATGAAAAAAGACTATTTTCCTTTAAATGAACCTTATTAGTAGATTAAATCAAACACGGTGCCTCCACTGTGCAATGACATTTCTTTTATAACAAGATCCAAAGACTCTCAGATAGACTGCTCCAAATCTGTTGTCTTTCTGTGGCTCAGCAGAGGATTAGGTTTCTTTTTCTTTTATTTCAGCCACAGGGAATGCCCTGTTGCTATTTTCTCACTACATTTTTAGATTGTGCTCGGTTCAGCAATGTGATAGTCTGGGCTATCTTTATCTGGTTCCTCAGCGCTATTGATCTGCAGCTTTGCAGGGGTAGAGGCATGGCGAAGTGGTAATCTCGGGGCGACTGATCGATACCACAGCATTACGTGATTCTTGGGGAAATTGTTTGTGGAAATGTCTTCTGCTTCCCCTACTTTCTCAGCCATTAGAGTAGAGAAGTCTCTCACCAAGGGGCAGTTTCTTATGTGGCTCTGTTAGGCTTCACTCAGTACCCAGGTACAGCAATGCTTTGAGTGTCATCCTCTGGGGACAACGAATGTAATGGCATTGTACGTTTCTGCACGCCACAAATCCGTAACATTTGCACATTTCATATGTATCATATCAGTGTTTCTAAAGTGATGTAGTGTATGAGCTGACTTTGTCATCTGAAGGAGGAGGGGATGGTGGATGGGGTGACACCGAGGTGAGATGCCTGCCAAGTTGCAGACCTCTGCAAACAACTGTTCAAACCAAAAAGCAACAAAACCGGTTGAGATCTAGCGAGTCATTGCTGTGTTTCCATTGGCTTTTCAGCACCCAAAAACTGTTTTTTAGTGACCCATGGCTCCTTTTTCTGTTGCTTTTAAGCCCCCAACACTGGTGTTTTGTAGTGACTTGTGCCTCTTTTTCTCGCCACTTATTTATCCCACAAATGTTGGTGTTTTTTCGTGACCCATGGCTCTAGTTCTTGCTGTTTTTGAGCCCCCAAACGTTTTGTAAAGGCCTGTAGCTTTTTAGGCTTTTTAGCCCCCAAACGTTGGTGTTTTTTAGGGACTTGTGCCTCTTTTTTTGACCAATTTTTAGCTTACAAATGTTAGTGTTTTTTCGTGGCCCATGGCTCTTCTTTCTTGCTGCTTTTTAGTCCCCAAATGTTGGTGTTTTTTAGTGACTTGTGCCTCTTTTTCCCACTAATTTTTAGCCCACAAACGTTGGTGTTTTGTAGCGACCCGGTGTTCTTTTTCGTGCAGCTTTTAAGCCCCAAAATTTAGGTGTTTTGTAGCGAACTGTGACTCTCCTTCCTGTGGCTTTTTAGCCCCTGAATGTAGGTGCTTTTTATTGACCCACGGCTCTTTTTTCAGAGGCTCTTCAGCACTCAGACATGGGTGATTTTAAAGGACAGTTGCTGTGTTTCCAGCTGAGATAGTGGCATGAAAAGCAATTTTTTTTTACGGAGACACTGCTGCTTTTCAAATGGCAACTGTGCCACCAAACCATTTCATCTTTTCCTAACCATAGCCAAGTGATTTTTGTGCCTAAACCTAACCATATGTTAATCATAGCATTGTTAAACTGCAAATGTCACATATCCTTGGTTTGCAGAAACATTCAATGCCATTTTTTTTTTTTGATTGGGTTGTATCATCACAAAATTAATGTGGCTTGATAAACGATTGATAAAATGTAGAAATTATTATTCAGACTTTAAACTCAAATCAATCTTTAAGTCATTTAAGGACTAACACCAATTAGGTTTGTGTCAATAAATTAAACTCTATGAGTGATGGAGCTCACAAATGAGAAAATACTTAATAACTGTGTAAATAAATAATATCAGAAAAAAAATATTATTCAATAAAGACATTAACTGAGCAATATGAAGCTCATTAACCCTAAACCTGCAACATCTGTGCATTTAAAAAAATGAACGAATCCAGCTGGTAGGAGACATCCAAATATTACAATTCAGGTATAACACGGCTCCATCTGTTGACTAAATAAATTCACCTTGTGGTTGACCTATGAAATGATGCTCAGGATGAAGCTAATAGGTTATAAAGCACTTTGAAAACGCAGCATCGTGCATTATTTGTTGATTGCTTTACTATTGATTTATCAGTCATAAGTAATGGAGGGAAAAAAATCCCTGAAAACTGCACACAGGCTGGGTTTTCACATCGTGACAAGCCTTTAAAGCTTGTATGGAGAATAGCTCTTCTCTTCACAAAGAGACTCAGTATGCAAAATGGCATACTATAAACTCTACAGGGCAACAAATTTGAGCATATACCTCTCTCTGCTCTTGTCTGAATTACTTTAATTTATGGCATTTATTGGTGCTCTGCTCTCTGCTGTGAAAGATGAGTCCTCTGCTGCCCGCTGAAATGAGCACATAGGGTACGGTGTTAAACCTGGCGACAATTGGCCGTGCAGAGTGAGAGAGATGGTGCTCAAGCTAATAGCAGTGAATCCTGTAGGTCTCGTAATGTGAAATAATCACCTGCTACTCAACACTGATTCACTTAAAAGACAGAGGGTCTGGATTTTTTCCCCCCTGTAGTCAGAGGTGTTATTTATGCAGTGCAGCAAAGTGATTTATGGTTCTGCTGAGGCTGGTCACTTTTCAATAGAGCATTGACAATGGAGGAAAAGGGCTGTGCTGTAAATTGCTCATGGACATTGAAATGGCTCATCCGCCCATGCTTCACAAACAACAAACAAACCAGAAATATACAGGAGAAAATATGAAATTATACAAGCAGACCAATGTCATTATGCTCCATCAGGTTTCTGTGGCTCCTAAAGCGTATGTGTACTTTGTGACACAGCTGCAGGACTCAGTCTTGTATCCATCTTGTTTCAAGATGAGAGTTCCTTCTGCATAACTATGATTTATTGACATTTTTTGTACTGTTTTGATGTGCAGATGGTCAAAAATAATTGCATAGTTTGATTTTAGTAATATCAGTAAATCCAGCAGTATTTAACAGTTTGAATGCATCAGACTTTAAACTTTTATCAAATGGGGAATATGATGACACACTGATACATTCTCATGTTTTATACTTGTATCACAGTTTCCAAAGTGACGTAATGTATGAGATGACTTTGTCATCGGGAGGTGGAGGGGATGATTGATGATGTGTCACCAAAGTGAGCCGCCTGCCAAGCTGCCGACCACTGTTTGGGACCAATAAACAACACGAAGGTTGTGATTCAACCAGTCATTGGTGTATTTTTAGCAGCTTTTTGAGCAATGAAGTTCGCTGTTTTGTGGTAACCTGTGCTTGTCTTTTCATTGTCATTTTAGGCACCAAACATGGGTGTTTTGTAGTGACCTGTCACTGTGTTTTGAGCATCCATATAGGCACTAAACATGGGTGTTTTGCAGTGACCTGTCACTGTGTTTTGAGCGTCCTTATAGGCACTAAACATGGGTGTTTTGTAGTGACCTGTCACTGTGTTTTGGGCATCCTTATAGGCACCAAACACGGTTGTTTTGTAGTGACCTGTCACTGTGTTTTGAGCGTCCTTATAGGCACCAAACATGGTTGTTTTGTAGTGACCTGTCACTGTGTTTTGAGCATCCTTATAGGCACTAAACATGGGTGTTTTGTAGTGACCTGTCACTGTGTTTTGGGCATCCTTATAGGCACCAAACACGGTTGTTTTGTAGTGACCTGTCACTGTGTTTTGAGCGTCCTTTTAGGTGCCAAACATGGTTGTTTTGTAGTGACACGTCATTGTGTTTTGAACATCCTTTTAGGCACCAACCATGGTTGTTTTGTAGTGACACGTCACTGATTTGGGTGTCATTTTAGGCACCAATCATGGGTGTTCTGTAGTGACCTGTCACTGTGTTTTGAGCGTCCTTATAGGCGCCAAACATGGTTGTTTTGTAGTGATACGTCACTACAAAACTCCTTTTAGGCACCAACCATGGGTGTTTTGTAGTGACCGGTCCAGCAGGGATTGTGCCACAAAAAGCAGTTGTTTCTTGCGGTGATTGCGGTATTTTGAGCAAAACATGATCTTTTCCTAACCATAACTGTGTGCTTTTTGTGCCTAAACCTAGCCACATGTTAGCCACCGCCACTACATAATAACACCCAAATGTAACATGTCTGTGGTTTGCAGAAATGTACAATGTCAACATTTCCCCCAGGCAATAGGGTTGTAATATGCATGCTAACTGCCCACATACACTAAATAAAAAGTTTAGTATTTTGGGAAATACACTCACACACAATTGCATTGCTGTTGTCTTTGCTGATGCCTCTTGTCATATCCATGCATTAAATATAAAGTAAGCGCAGACAGGCGATTAGCTTAGCATAGCGTAAGTGTAAAAGAACTTACCTTTCCCCAAAACTCCACTACATGTCAGTTTTACATTTTTGTTATTGCATGGATAACACAAACAGGATATAATGTGGAAATTTCAATATGCATTGGTTTGCTGGGTTTTTAAACTTTGGACAGAGCCAGGCTAGCTCTTTTCCCCTGCTTCCAGTCTTAATGCTGCACTAAAGCTAATCATCTCAAGGATGCAGCTTCCTTTTTAGCATGCAAACATCAGAGCGGTATCAATCTTCCCATCTAACTCTGAGCAAGAAATCAAATAAGCGAATCTCCCTAAATTAACTATTACTTTAAAATGGATTCTACCTGTTGTACATTCCGTAAATTATTTCATTATACTTGATAATAAGCTTGATTTCGTGTGAGTATTTCTACCGATATGCAATTTATATTAGAATTAGTTGCAGAAAGCTGTATGGCAATTATGTTGAAAAACAAATCAGTTGGAAACTTTGTTGATGAGAAAAATGAACTACAACTTTTTCGGGGGAAACGACAAATGAAAAAATAATTAACTTGCACAACCTCTGCAGAAATAGTGCGCGCAAATTAATTACAAGAGGGCGTGGATATACTAAAATGAGGAAAATATAATTATTCTTTGAATATACGGCATGCAGTGCTTTTTTTTATCTTAATACTGGTAAATTTTGACCTCAAAATACTTTCTTCCCCTGGTGTGACTTCCTGGCCAGCATCCACCTGACTGTATAAACAAATGGATTATGAGGAAAAAAGTTGTCTCTTGGCTGTGAAGAAACGGAGATGTCAGCTAAGAATACTGGCAAGTTGACATGAGGTCGAGACAGAGGAAGGTTTGTGATTTCATAACGCATATCCCTTTCGGAAATAACCTTCACAGACACAGAGGACGGGCTACACTATTACACTAATTACTGCCCAGACGCTGTCAATCGGGATATTCATTATGCCTTCTGCAGAGAAGAGGGGGGGGCGAGAGGTAAACAGAGGTATTAAGGTGGTCTCAGCATGGGTAATGAGAGACCTCACAACTCTATCTGTAGCACTGTCATGAAGAGAAACAAATCAAAAGGACTGACAAATGTGTAATATGCTGTGGTCATCTGTTACAGCTGAGGTTTGCTCTGTTGGGCTAGCTGGGAACATCCATCAATGACTCCATTAGCATGGAAAGAGTGACTGTGGATAATGTCCCTGCGCTGGCACTATATGAGTGTGATACTGCATATTATTACCGTTACTTTATCAGAGAGGTCTTGTCCTAGATTCCATCCTCATATATATTTCTCCTTAATCTATCTTATTAAAATGAAATGAGAATTAATTTTAGAGCAGGGGGGGGATGGCGCATACAGAGAATGGGCGAGGCCGGTTAAAAAGAGCAGGTGAATATTGTGTGTGTGAGACAAGACAGAACTGGTTTAACAAGAAGAGGACACTGTTTTGAGGACAAATGACAAAAGGGAGAGAAACGAGAGAGAAAGTTAAAGGGGGCGAATGGTTGCACAGATAAGAGGGTGTGAAGGAGAGAGAGAGAGAGAGAAGAGGATTAGAGACGGTTTGGCTGTATGATTTGTTCCAGCTGCACTTGATCGATCCGTTCCAATAGCCAGTTGTCTGTGTGCGATCAGCCGTCTTTAACTACTGTGGGGCCTTATTGCTACAGTCTCTGCAAGCCTCTAAGAGCTGGAAATGTCCAATCATTACTGCTGCATGTCTCTGCCCTTACACGTGTACAATTTGCAGCTTTGCCCTGAGGCCTCGGATATAGTCACTTTGAGCTACCCGTGGGCTACCCCAAGTAGCCTGCATACATTTAGAGTGTTTCAGAAATTAATGCTTTGTGCCTGCAAGATGAAAGCTGCGTTCTTGATCGCACACTCTGTCCTTTTACTTTTAGTAGGTGTTGTAGCTGCCCTTACAAAGTAGATGCTGTTGCATGCAGTATGCACACAATGGGGACACACTTCTTCACCATAATATTACATCCTGAACTTTGAACATTTTGTTTATATATCCCTTACCTTGGAGATAAAACAAATCACAGTTTGCCGAGCTCGGCAGAGATGGAGGTCAACCCGGAGAGCTCTGCTGTTGTGTCCTTTTGCTGTTAGCTATCTTTCTGATCCTTTTGTTTACTTAAACAATTAATATTCCTATAATTACTATTCGACCAGTCATCAGTCACTTAAATGTACTGCCATCAGTCATTGTAGCTTCTGACAGCTGTCAACGAGCTGTCAAGCTGACATCTGTTTGCGGTTCAGTTAGTGTGACGAATTGTCTTTTGTGCAGAGGATTATGGGTCGATCTTCCCCTGCAAAATGCACCTGGATGCAGTAGAACATCATGGTGTTTTTGGCATACTGCATTTGATGTACTATGTATCAGGACATTCTAAATCTTTTTTTGTCATACTAAATGGTATTGCAGTATGAGTATTGCAATGGGTATTGGAATGCACAGTCAGTTTAACACATCCGGATATAAACTGAGGTAAGACATTACAGGTGAAAACATTTTTTCATACACTGGTCAATGACGAGATTTTTGGGCTATTTTATTTCCACACAGTATTGTCTTTTTCAGACTAGTGGAAAGAAAACATCCAATACACACATTTAGGTGTTTAATTCAGTTTAGATTTCTGCTCTCGAAATTTGCACATTTAATTAGAAAATGCATCATTTGAATATCTTAACATAAATTTCAGAAAATGTGATTAAAAAAATAATTGTCTTAATGTAAATCATCAACTCTCACAGTCTGAGCCAGAGACCTGCACATGAGAAGCACTTAAATACAAACATACTTTCCACTTTTATCCAGGTTTTTAGTAATGGGTTTGGTCATATATTATTCATGGCCTGATTTAGAGAGCATTTTATTCATGAAAACATGGCAAAAAAAATTTTTTGACATTTTTTTCTGATGGTTGGAGTGTTAAAGATTCTCTACAACCTAATATGTCAACACAATGAAACTGAACCTGGCTTTATCCTGCGTTCAGCTTCTGCTCTGACAATGTGTGCAAATTGGTGCATATTTAAGTAAAAAATACCTTATTTGCATATTTAAAAATACAATTTCAGAAGATGTGTAATACAAAAAATAATTGTCTTGATGTAAATCATCATCTGGGAGAGTTTTGTGGTGATATCTATTAGTTAAAATTTTAACCCTGTTCACCTGTAGTTTATCCGTGTGAGGTCATCAGCAGATTTTTAACAAGTCGCAGAAAGTTTTGAAGAGATGCTGCTCTGTCTGAGTGAGCTCACCATGGGTCAGACTCAATACCAGTCAAGTGCCTACTTGTCAGATATGGTTCTGGTAAGTAACCACAGTGCCTGTTAAGACTCAGTGTTTCTGTCTGATGAAGTTTTTAGAGAAATAACGTCCATCCATCCATCCATCCATCCATCCATCCATCTGTTTTCATTTGCTTATCTGGGGCCAGGTCGCGGGGGCAGCAGGCCGAGCAAAGCACCCCAGATATCCCTCTCCCCAGCAACGCTTTCCAGCTCCTCCTGGGAGACCCCAGGGTGTTCCGAGGCCAGATGAGATATGTAATCCCTCCAGCATGTTCTGGGTCTGCCCCGGGGCCCCCTACCAGTGGGACGTGCCTGGGACACCTCCAGCCGGGGGCGCCCAGGAGGCATTCTAGTCAGAGAAATAACAAATTTCACAAAATCACAGATAAAATAGTATGATATTTGATGTGTATTTTAACAGTGTAACATATGTAATATCATTCTTATCAGTTGTCTTCATGGGTCCAAAATATCCGATCTGTAAAAGGAAAAGCTACCTGAGCCTGATGTGCATACATTAAATTAAAGAAATAAGTGAGAGCAGATGTGCCAAGCAGAAAGGCTTTGATAGACATAGTGTTTGAGGTGTGGCTAAATGCAGAGGTATCAAACATACGAGAACTGGACCTCCAAAGGGTCCAATCCAGCCCACTGGGCGGCTTTGCACAACTTATATTGTTGTTAACCTTTAAAAGCTTTTTGACTTTGATCAGAATTCTCTGAAAAAACGATGAGTAATTATCGTGGTCATATTTAAATATATTGAACATTGTGCAAACTGTTGTCAATCAGCAGCTTCTGTACAAAAGTCTGTATCAGGGCAGCAGCTAGTCCATTATGTTGGGAAGTGGAGGGTTGCGGGTTCAAATCCCCATCCAGACCAAATTTGGAGCATGGACTGGTGGCTGGAGAGGTGCCAGTTTGCCTCCTAGGCACTGCCAAGGTGCACTGAACCCCCAACTGTTACCTTACTCTGACATCCCTCCATTTAATACATGTATAGGTCCATATCAAGCCTGTGTGTATATGACAACAATCCCTCAGGGATTAATAAAGTATTTCTTCTCCTTCTTCTTTCCCTTCTTTTCCAGACGTCTATCATAACACAATATTGGTGGAACCCTATTTCTGAGGCACTGCCAAAACATTTGATTGGTAAATGGTTTGTAAGACAGTGGATAACTTCACCTGCATCTTCAAATGCATTTCTTGATGCCAGCATTACTACACAGGACTGCAAATGTAGGAAAAATGCACGTGTAATGACCGTGAGTAGCTGAGAGAACACTGAGACATATTGTTGAAATTGCACATTTTTTTCTTAAGACATTTCAGGCTGTTCATCATCTGTTTTGTAAGTGGATGAATGTTTTCAGATTGTACATCTTTACACTAAAGAAAGGGGAAAATTTGGAGGTGTTGTTATTTATAGGTCATTACGCAATGGTTTTAGTGGTCCAGCCAACTTGGACTGCACGCTGCCCGTGAACTAAAACGAGTTTGACAGCCCTGATCTAATGCGTCTAACATCTCCCTAACATGCCTGTGTCCATTCCAGCACTCATAAGCGCCCACGCACATCACACCAGGTTGCCGCAGCACGATTTAGTGCCACTGTCTCCCATTTTGGCAGTATCTTTCCACTCCTTTAACTTTTTGAGTATGATTCGTTTTTCCTCCAAATTTTGTTTACCATCATAGCTTTCTGGAGCACAATAAAACACAGTTTGACTTTCATGTATTGTAATTGACCTTACAGTAAGTCCCAGTTGGTAATATGTGTTTAGATTCTGGCTTTGTACTTTCTTGCCAGCTATTGTAAACACATTACTAGAGATTTTGCCCAGCAGCCAGCTCTGTAGAAATTGTTGTCTTGGAGAGGCAGATGGAGATGAGAGCTCTGTACATTCTGTCAGTCTAAGAAAATACGTTATAGATGTGATGCCATTTTTACTGAAATTAAATATATGCTAAATCAACAGATTTATAAAATGGATTGTGTGTTTGGACAGGTAATATAAATGAAAAGCAGTATTCCTGCTGTGAAACTCACTTCCTATCGCAGTTGCCATATTGCATCAAGTTTATTTATCGAGTTTTTGCCATGTCTGCAGTGGCTCTTTGCAGAATTAAAACATGCCAAAAAAACACTCTATTTCAATAAGTAATTAAAGCCAACTCATTCATCAGCTGCATAAACAAGCAGGTATTTCAGATTAGAGATTTATCATAATTACAATAAAGGTATTGTGGCTGCTGCAGGCTGGTACCTCATCAGTTCTCAGCAGCCCTGAACATTTTTTAACTATCACACATTAGGCCTGTAAAGGACCAGTGTGTGTGCTGACAGCAGCAGTGCAGATGTGGGTGATTGTTGCTGTGCAGAGCTCAGACTTGATATATTGAATGAGTGATTTTCTGCACACCTACATGCCAAGAGAATATGGCTTTTTGGGGAGTGACGAGAAAACAGCTGATGCGCACGGTCTGAAAATGAGGATATTCAGTCATTCAGAACTGAAGTTTCACATGTTCTGTTTTTTGATTCCCAACTGCTAGAACACATTTGTCACGATCTATATTTTTGTAGCAACAAACCAAATTGCAGTACATGGGATTTACAGCCTATTGAGGTTTTGCTGTGAACTGGTTTTGTCGGATCAGCTTTTTTTTGGACCAATGAGAGTGAAGGAAACTACAATCATGCATCTCCTGAGCCCAGGATTTATGTTGATCACGTCCCTTGCTTATATCATGTAACAGCGTCTCTTGACTTTAAAATCCACTGTAGATTTATGGATAACAGCCGTTCTTAACCCCCGACCCGTTCAACATGCAGTCCACCAGCAAGAGAGGGCGCAGTCGGGGGAGGCGGCGGCCAGATCAGAGGGGAGGAGGGGGGGTGGCTGAAGAGATACAGCTGGATCATTGCATTGCCCACGGCACTCTGCATCGATCAGAGAACAGCTATAATAACCTTTCAGAAGCATGCTCTTGGCAAGGGAGAGTGTGGAAAAAAAACACCTGCCTGAATCTGTCAATAGGCACCTAAATTATGTTGTAGCAGCTATGAATAGACACACTCTTTAGGTTGTTTTATTGCTTTGGTTCTAGACAAGTTTTGCAGCGAGAGGAGAAAAATCTGTAATCCATGCAGGGTAGACATCCATCTGCAAAATAAGTGACTAACAAGCGAGGAAACAAATGCAACAAAATTAAAACTTAACACCAACACTGAGATGAATTAACAAAACCCCTCATGACAACAGAACACATGGTGGGAAATTGTGAAACAACAACAAGATGCGTGGAATGACAAGGGCAATAGATTCAAATATAGTTCCGATGCAGCGGCTGATTTATAAGTTCATTATGAAAGGCTATGTTTCACATCCATCTTTGTTGCTTTGATATGCATGAACTGTTGCTCGCCTCGTCGTGCGCTTTCAATCAGGGCTCTCCGCTCCGGTATGTGGCTCGTCGGGATGTTTACAGATGGTGTCAAAGCGGAGAAGAGAGCAGCAGAAACAGAGAGAAAGAGAGATGGGAAAAAATGAGGGATGATGGGAGAGATGTAAAACACAAAAATGATGTTAGAGGAACAAAGAGGATTTGAACCAAACGCAAATGCATCAAAGCAGCACATCAAAACATTACAAAAGCAAAAGGCACAAGTAATAAAATACTTTGTGGCCTGATATAGCACCACATCATCGCTGAGATAAAAATATGCAACTTGGAGACCCACAGTGCTCCTGTGCATGGGCGGATATTATGAGATAATGGGCCCCTGGGCACAGACATGCAAAAGGCCCCACCACCTCTCATCCATTCATCCATAGGAACAAGACACGTAGACTTTATGGTTGTTTTGCCTCCTTTTTTTTTTTTTTTGCGTCACTTTGAAGTCGTTACTTATCTCTCTGTGGTTCGTTGTCTCTTTGAAGTTTTTTTTGTGTGAGGTTGTTTTCCCCCTTCTTATAGTCATTTCAAATCTCTTTAAAGTTGCTTTCCATCTCTTTGAAGTCATTTTGTGTCTCTTTGAAGTCATTTTGTGTCTCTTTGTATTTGTTTACTGTCACTCTGTGGTCATTTTGTATTTCTTTGTAGTCATTTTAAATCCCTTTGTAGTCATTTTGTGTCTCTTTGTGATTGTTTTACCCCTTTCTGTAGTCTTTGTGAGTCTTTTTGCGTCCCTTTGGAGCTGTTTTGCATGTCATTGTATTTGTTTTGGGTCCCTTTGTGGTCATTTTGAGTCCCGTTTTGATTACGTTTTGTCCATTTGTAGTGATTTTGAGTCTGTTTGTGTTTGCTATGCGTCCCTTTGTAGTTGCTTTGTGTCTTTTTGTGGTCATTTTGCATTTTCTTTGTAGTCATTTTAACTGTTCGTGGTTATCTTGAGTCTGTTTGTAGTAGCTTTATGTCTCCTTGTAGTTGTTTTGTGGCTCTTTGTGATCACTTTGCCCCTTTTTGTCTCTTTGTTTTATTTTGCATCTCGTTGTAGTCGTTTTGTGTCTCTTTCTGATCATTTTGAGTCTTGTTTCAAATGCATTTTGTCTGTTTGTAGTAATTTTGAATCCGTTTGTGTTTGCTTTGTTCTCTTTGTAGTTTCTTTGTGTCTTTTTGTGGTCATTTTGCATTTCTTTGTAGTTGCTTTGCATCTCTTTGTAGTGTTATATTTCTTTGTGGTCATTTCCTGGTCAGTACATGTTAATTTGAGTGACATTTTGCAGGTGAAGACAGGGAGGGTCCCTCCTGAGCTGGTGCCCAGTAAGCCTGTTCAGTAACCCATCAATGCTAGTGTGAATTATCAAGCATTAAAGAAACTAACATAATCTCTTTCATAATTGCACTGCAGTTAATTTTCCATGCAACGCAAACAGAAAAGAAAACAAATGAAAGCAGAGGAGTCACAGTGTGTAAATAGAGCGTGAAGCACTGGCAGAAATTGGTCAAATTGTTGGGTAGCTTCCAGGAAGAACCATTATTTTCCATTTAGAGGAAACTAATGGTCAACGGCTCATTTACTAATGGACCCTGCCAACACACAAACAGGGAGGAGGGTGGGGGGGACACATCTTCATATGTTTAATTGCTTTTCCAGTGCCCAACCAATCACGTTTGAAGACGCACAAGAGCCGTTTGGAGGGTCTCAACTTCCTTCAGAAAACAAATAACGCAGGGTGTTGCATGTCTGATCTCCAGCTCATAAAGGAAAGCTTCTCTGGGTAGACATAAATATCACAGTGTGGATAAGGCAGCGTGAACATCGTGAGGCTTGTTACAGGTCTTAGCCAAAGCTCACACAAGACATGAGAAAAGAGAGAGAAATAAGGCAGAAAATTGCATTACGAGGAATAAATTTCTCCTACGTCTGCAGATCTCTCTTCCTACCTCTCTCTCTTGCTCATGCAGTGTCAAAACAGCCAATTTTCTAATCAAAGCAGTTTACCGTGTGATTAAATATGAGCTGTGATTAGATGCTGCTGAGAAAATGATGTGTTTGTGAATGTATGCCTATACACTCACCCAGCATGTGCATGTCTTGTGTACATGTGTTTTCATCAGCAGCTGTCCTCATTGGGATGACGATCTGGAAGAGATCAATAAACAATTATAGCTTGTGTGTGTGTGTGTGTGTGTGTGTGTGTGTGTGTGTGTGTGTGTGTGTGTGTGTGGTAAGAATTGGTCAGGGTCATGGCTGAGAGCAACAGCACTTCACTTACCTTCAGTCCTTGTGTGCTCATAAACTCTGAGACTGCTTGAAATGTCAAATTTTTAAATGTTTCCAATGACAGCGATGACAAACAGAAGGTGAAGTGGAGTCAATATATTGAATTGCTGCATGTGCCTTGAGCAAGTTACTTGAGAACAGTTATACACCACCTCACTCTCTGCGCCTTCATTGTACATGTAGATAGTTTCCCACTTCAGTGATAAAAAATAGATTTGCAGTTGGCGGCTGTAGCCCCGGCTGTGTTCTGCGTCTCCTCTAAACATGAGTTGTCTTGTTGGCCAGCAGGTGGTCTGCTGGTATGGCGAGGTCTTCTGAGGCCTAATGAGCACTGACAGGCTGGCGCCTCCAGATGGAAGTGACATCTAACAGTCCCTCGCTTGATTTGCTTTCGTCTCCCAAGCTCATCCATCTTGTCTTTTTCACCCAGTCTCCCTCCATTCATGCATTTTGTTGTACCCAAACTGATTGTCTCCTGGCTTCAGCTTCATACTTAACAGACAGATATGAACGTGGTGTCTACCTTCTCAGCAAGATAGCATATACACTAAGTTTCTATTTCCCAAAAATGCTAACTTTTCCTTTGGATTGTTAGTTTAAACCTGCATTAATTGTTTTCTTTTTGACACACATCCCTTACATATATCCCTTTATACAATTGATGTGGCAAACTATTGCCCATTTAACATCCAACAGACACAGAGCAACATAAGCGTTTATTTTGAGCCATGTTTCTTAGCTCCTAATGAACATGAATCTAATATTCAGTCTTCCATTAGCTCTGGTTTTGATCTCCACCAACAACTTCTGAGGGAAATACCTGGCTCTTCCGGTGCCAAATGCTGTACTATGTTCACCAGCTTGGTGAAGAGAGCAGATGGTAAAGCTGGGCTGTAAAACCACAACAGTGAGTTGGAAGATGCTAAATCGCTCCACAGTGCTGCGGAGAACTGCAGAGTATGGTGATAATTCTCAGAGGAGTCATCACTATGAGTGGGGGGGGGGGGGGGGGTATATGCAAAATTCAGAGCATATGAGTTGTTTTAGCACGGTTTCCAACATGGAGGTGGCTGAGCCAGCAGCTAGAAGCTAATGATGCTAACCCAATAAACAGCGCTAACAATGGCAACAATGCTGACACAAGGGTTGCTCCAGTGGAGAAATCTGCAAACTGGTTTGATATAAGCAGTCCCTCCAAGATCTCGCGGCAAAAAAAAACTTGAATTTGTTGCCAATTTTGTCAAAAATCGCAATAAAAATTGTGGCATTTGTATGTGATTTTTTGTGGGAAATTGCGGCAAATGACAAAAATTGCGGCTAATGACAAAAGGAGAAAAAAAAGTGCTTTTTTTTTTTTAATTACAACCTCCAAAAAAATAAGTCATGTAATCACTTGTTATAATAATCATACTGACTATTACAAAAATAGCTGCAAATGGTTTTTTTTTTATAGTTCTCTTCTTTAGTTTTATTTAATTAGTTTCAAAACATGGACTCCAATAATGTTACAAAAAATCCTGAGTGAATATTGTAGCTCTCAAACCAGACAATGTGACCGTAAAACAACATGTAAGCTACATCTTCTGTGAACATAACATTTTAATTTAACAATTTAATTTTCATTCAACACATATTTTATGCATTTAACAGTGCAAATTCTTATGTCAATACAGAACGTTTCTGCATATTGCTATGCCATTAGCACATTTGATGGCGCGTCTGGTGACATTTCAAATGACTTCCGGTCGGCCGGAAAATGCGGAAAAACGTGGAAAAATCGTGATACTTTTGAAAAATTGCAAGCCCCTGCAGATATTGCAGACTTTAGTTGAATTTGTGTTAATTAAAATAATGATCGGGATTTTGGAGGGACTGATTAAGCAACAAACACCAGACTGGACCAGTGCACTGAATTTAACCACTAGGGGTCGCATGCATAACTTCGGAGCTCTATGTCCACATTAAATCTCTTTACCATTCACTTTTGTTGCGTCATGGAAACAAACCATGTAGCTATTAGTTGTGCACTCGAGATCAGCGTGAAGTCGTAACCACTTAAAAGATGGGTGAGTGGCCGACATTCCTTCTATGTATGAAACACGTAATGTAGTGTTACTTTTTAAATAGAAACATGTTTTATATTGTCATACTTACTGAAAATGACATACAGTCAGCAGTTGTTTTAAGTGATGGTCATTTAGCTAACTAGAAACTTTCAGCCAGCTGTCACCTCATTTTGTTTTTTTGTAATGAAATATGGAGGCATCCTATAAAAAATTCCTCAGTTCAACTTCATGAATCAGCTGCTCCTCATCCATTGCAACGCTTTCAGAGCAAGCATCAGGAATAAATAGACACAGGGCATATGACAAACGTACAGCTCAAAATTACAGTTTCTTTCGTCTTTCGTCTGCTTCAAATCTAAAATGTTGCCATACTGGCACAGTTTTCTTGAAAAATTCTGCAATGGTTCCTTTTGCCACCCAAAAAAAACCATTAACTTTCTAATAAACAAAAACAACATGCATCGCCCTGGCCCTCCCACCTCTACTGCTCAACTCTGCAGTAGATAGCACATAGCCCGTCAGACACAGTAGCTGTATCAGTCCGTTTATAAACATAATAATATGTTACAAGTTAGATTTAGCGCCATTGACACTGTCAACACAGCTTATTTTTTAATTTGCCAGATTGTGTCATAATGACAAATTCTGGGACCAGTAAAACTGAAAATAGCCCCAACTCCAGCTAACAGTGTTAACCAAGGGGGAACGACAGAGTGGGCGCCACCCTTCCACAGCGATGCTGTCCCAATATTAGCGGTAGTTGCTGTATGTGCTCAGTGCAAAGCGATAGCTGTGAGCTCACCAGTGGGATACACACATGGACTAACATGCACGCACGGCTGGACCGGCTTACCACAACAAACCACAGAGGCTCGAAGGAGGTAGCACACAGCACGCAGAGGTAGCATGACCTTATTCTCTGCTCAGGATACCCTTACTCCACTATATTTCTACATAGCAAATACTGGTTTGCTGTTATCACCATGCTGTGAATGTTGCAAACAGAATCTTGAACTTGTTCGGGATTACAGTGAATATAACAAACATCCAAACACAGCTGTCTATCTATAAAGACAGAAAAACATAATCACACTTAAGGCAGTAATCAGAAAGATTGCTTTTGTTGTGAGGCGACAGTGCAAAACTCTGAGACACAAGGCAACCTCAGGAAGAAGAAATATGTTGGGAATATTAAGTAGTGTAGGATATCAGCACAGTATGTCTTGCTCACCAGTTTAATAGCCCCTTTTAGCTATTAATCTCAGTGTTTCAGTCTTTATACCTCCATATCTATTCCTTCTCTGCCTTTAGGTATCAGCATTTTTTGCTCCCCCCTTCACCACCCTTCCTCCTCCCCTCGTCCCTCTCTGTTTCCCCCCCCAAAAAAATAAGTATTTTTATTCCCCTCCAGTGGCGTTACTGCACTCCCCACTCTGGGGACCGCATATTAAACCTCGCCTCACGATCGATCTCAGATAAACACATTATGTTCCATCTAGAGCACAAAATGCAATCCTGATCCCGCCATAATGACACGGTACACGGGGACAAAGCAAAATAACCACAGCTACAGTAACAAACCGTGCCTCTGTTATATCCAAAAGGCTTACCATTCAGGTCACAGTTGTTCAGATTACTTCTGTTTTGCTTGCAAGACCAGAACATGCTGAAATGAGGATGCTCATGTTGATGCTGGTCCTAGTTTCACATATTTTATTTTTCATTTTTCCCACATCTTATGTGACGTGATGTAGAAGGTGCTTCATGTTAATTACCGAGCATGTGGCTTTAAAGGTGGGCCAAGAAGAGGGAGCCCTCCATCCTCAAAGCCAGCTGGAACCTTGGAGTCAGATCAAACGCTTACTGCTTGCAGACGGTGGAAACACGGCCTTAGCTCGCCAGCATTAAGTCATTCCCAAATACATACAAACACTCAATATGCGCTTGTGTGTGTCTGTGGGTATAATGTGCATGCTTTCTGTGGGCTCGCCCAGGCGAATACGACTGTTTGACGGCTCAGTGAATATCCTAGACTGATCTTTTGAGATATAAAATTCACTTTCATCAGAGAGAGTTTGTTGTGCTCGCAGTTTTAGAGACGTTGGAGAAGTGCACAATATCCCCACATCATGTCTGTGTGTTTGCAGACATGTGTGCATGTTGTTTTGGTGGGTTTGTGAGCTGGAGGGCTGCAGCCCTGTTCCCACAGTCTGCAACCAGAAAGTCTTTGATCTGAATCCAAGGTTGTGGGCTTCACTGTTGGCCATGGGGATGAAGGTCTCTGTGTCCCCAGACCCTTTAATTCATCAACACACACACACTAACTACACAGATAAAAGCTTAAAAACTTTTAGAATTTAGATTTAGCGTGGAATATACATTATTTGAGCTGGTTGGTACCAGCAAAGAGATTCATAGAATAAATGAACAAGGTTCAGCAGCAGATGTATCTGAAAATGCATTGAATTAAATTCTAAGTCCTCAGAACCTCATGACAATCAATATTTCTCGCCCTTGCTGAGGGAGCTAAACCAGAGATGGAAAAAGACAGGCAGGGGGTCTCACCTTCCCCCTCCTCCTCCCTCCTCCTCTTCAGTGATACTGAACTGGACAGAATGGATGTGTACATGATGATGATGAAGTATATCCACGTGCAGCATATCCATATGTGTTTTTTACCATGTGTATTTATGGATTACAGCATCGATAATATGATACAGGATTGCAGTACACCCACAATATGATGATGCACATACAGTATAATGATGGCATTTTTCCCTGTTATAGGTTTTTTTGGCGAGTTTTTCCTTATCCCCTGTGAGGGTCCAAGGACAGAGGGATCTCGTATGCTGTAAAGCCCTCCAAGGCAAATTTTAATTTGTAATATTGGGCTTTATAAATAAAATAAAATTGAATAGAAATTGAATCTCAATACAATAGAACCAAAAAAACACAAAATTTATCCAGAGAGCCATCACCGATCTGTTGCAATTTCTGTTCAAAGAAAAAAGAAGACAAAATCTGTTACTTAAGAAGCAGAAATCAAACATGTGCTGCATTATCCAATACATTCTCAATCCTAACTTATCAAATACGGCAGCTTGGTCTGTGGCCTTATGCTTTAAACTATGACACTTTTGGTTGTTTAGCCTACTTCCCAACCAGCTATGTTGACATGAGTGGTACAGATTAATTTTTATTTATGCATTTATTTTTATTTGACCTTTATTTAACCAAGAAGTCAAATTGAGAGATTGAAAATCTCTTTTACAAAAGAGACCTGGCCAACATACATACAGTATAATACAAAATCCATAATTTCATCAGTGGATACAAGTGTTTCTAATTTTAGCTCATTTTGAAGATTGTTCCATACCCATGGTGCACAGGAGGAAAATGCACTTTTCCCCAGATGCTTCTGCTAAGAAGCATTAAAAAGCAACGACTTGGAACTAAAATCATCAATCAACTGCAAGCAAGTTTTTTATAAGACCATGACTACCATTTTCTGACCATTTAGCTTCAATGAAGTCAGAAGCACTTGCACTGACTACACTATGGAGGGAGCATGAGTGTAAATGACAGTGTCATCTGCATAAAAATTCATTTTGCTTGAATGTCTTTACCCAAACCATTTATAGAAGTAGAAAACAAAATAGGCCCCAAGATGGAACCTGAGACACCTTTAGTTATCTCAAGAAATTCCACTTCATGACCTTCTGCATAAACACACTAAGTACAATCTGCAAAAACTTTTCTTACGAATGCTCTATGTTGTGTAGTTTGACAAGAAACCACTACCTTTGCTAAAAAAAAAAAAGAAAAAAAAAAGAGCATGCTACAGTCTCTTAAAGACAGTAATATCAGCTTCCAATTTTTTTGCTTTGATGGAGGAGGATGCAGCAATTGTATCAGTTTTGGCAGTGTTTGGCAGCGCACTGAAAAATCACATCTACAGCATGATTTCTCCATTTTCTCCACCCATTCGAGTCTGCGTGTTTAGAAACTGTCAGATATGTACAGAAAAACAATGCACGGGTCCCCTCTGATGGTGTGACTTCACTTAGGCTGCATTATATTGAAAGACCTGTATACATCTTCTGTTATTACCAACCCCTAATTGCTACGATAGCTGGACTCCTCACATACAATAACATGGCTTGTTGTACACCAGCTGATATAAGGCAGCCACAAGGTGACCCTGCTGAGACAGCTCTTTACCTCCTGTTCCCGTCTTCAGGGACTCCATGGTAGTAATGCCACAGCGCAGGCTTAATGTAAAGACCAAAGAGAGAGGGAGAGAGAAATGGTGTTACCTCACAATTTCCAGCTGCTCTTATTTGTTGCGGATTGAACCAAGGCCAGCTGTGAGAGGAAAGAGGTAATTTAAGCACCTGTGGTGGATTGAAGACCTCTTGTTTCTCCTCCATCATCCTCTCTTTCTCCCTCTTGTGCTACTGCTCTTTCACTCTCTGTTCTATTTCCTCTGCAGTGGTTATTCCTGTCTGCATCTCCTGCAACAGTCACCATCTCACGAGCCGAAATGATATGTACCCTCATATACGGCACAGCATAAGTAAATAGAAAGTCCCAATGTGGTGAAATGCTACAGTATATATGGCAGACAGTTCTGCTGTTGTCCATGGGGAGAGGGGGAATAAGAAATATATTTAGTATGACATCTCTGGCCTTTTGCTGGCTGGATTTAATCTCTCGCCCAAAACTTTGCTTTCTGCTTCACTGTCTGTGTGGCAGACGAAGGGAGGCAAAGTGTGAGCAGCTGTGAGAAGCTTAAGTGACTGACACAGGGAGAGTGCTGCAGAGTGCTAACACTTTGAGGGTGATATTGAGAATGTGGGAGTATGAAAGCTAGATTAAAGGCGACGGGAGTATTAGAGAGGGAAACTGACAGAGGAAGAAAGACCAAGAAATAATTAGGCCAAGACTGTCTCTTTTCATATTTGCATTCTCTGTGGTTCCACTTGTGTGTGCTTGAGCATACAGTAGCCTATGTATTTGTGTGTGTGAGTCTGTGCATCCTTGTTTTTGTGTCAATGTGCCCATATGCATGCATGCTAAAGTAAGCCTGCACATGATTAATGATGAATGAGATCTGCATTTGCAGAGCAACTTCTTTTAAATGTAATACACAAGATAAATGAGGTATTCTCTTCAACTCCGCGCAAATCCTTTCAAGAAAGGCACCTTAAAATATGGATTAAGGCTTTCAAACGAATATAAAGACAGATTAGGCTTTATGGTCCATACACAAAAGAAAAGGAGGTAATACAGATTATATTGCATGCGCTAGAAAATAAGATTTTTATTACATTTCATAAGCATGTGCTATATTTTAGTCCCCTTTGTGCATGCATAATTCATATTCAGTCCAGAAGTTAGAGAAATAAATGATTAGGTCTATGCGTCATCGCTGCCAGACAGCACCCATCTGTGCTTCCACGGGTAACATTACATTAGTGAGTGTGTGTCAGTGTAGGCTGGTGTGTCTGTATTTGTGCATGAGGGAGAAAGAAAGAGCAAAAGAAAGGGAAAGCAAGAGGGAACATACTGCCAGTGAGCATGCACAGCTTGGGTATATCTTTTTACAGGTTTTTCCTTAACGGGGAAGATAGTCTGGATGCTACTGGGTGGAAGGCGTGTCATTAAAAGTTTCGCAGGCACACTGGATAGCTGTCAAAGCCCATGCCAATTAGTGCCACTTTAGGTGTCAGTCTGGTAGGCAGGAGAGACGAAAGGCGAGGAAGCTGAGAGGAGCACCACGAGAACCCTGCTGACTGAGCCTTCCTGCTCAGCTGAGCATCCTACAAAGAACGTCTCAGCTTGATGCTAATAGAAGTCGAAGTCTTTGTTTCATCCACATGGCAAATTCCATATTCATTCATATAGGCTGTATCTATACGTCTGAGAGGAGAAGACATCCCGTTACGTCATCCTCTGCTCTCCAGCTCCTATTTTCTACCTTATAAACATTCAGTTTAATTGAACTGGAGCAAAAGCATCACTAACAACATCCAAGAGTCAAGAAAGATGCTCAAGTTCTGTCCTCCTGATGTATTGGCCCGTATTAGTGTAGCTCTGACAACCTTTTTCAATTTTATTGGTCTGTTAAAGGCACCCTGTGGAGCTTTTGACCTCTAGTTGTGCTGCAGAGCGATACTTTGATGAGCTGGTGCCTTTACTGTTTGTAGTGTGCTTTACTAGTATGTGTAGTGGTGTGCACGTCACAAGCATGGGGGGTGATGTAAAACCCATTTCTGCAGGAAGCTGTTGTAATGTGCTGTAAAAGGTAGCAGGACGCCAATCAAATGGGAGAAGAAGAGTAAACAATGTAGCTTTTAAAATATTCAGGGAAAGGCTCTTGGAACTGTTTTATTACACCTTCTGGGGAAACTAAAAGTGTTGTGGTGAGAAACAAGTGTAATCAAAACTTTCTTTGTTTACAATGAAAAATCCACACGGTACCTTTAAATCTGTCTTAATCTGTTAAAAGGACAGATGAGAGTCACAGAGAGGATTATACCAGTAATAAAAGCCAGGGTAATAATAACTCTACTTTTACTTCATACCTTATACCGAGCCACCAGTATGTACCCACTGAAATAAATGTGCCTATAAAATCAAATACCACACTGTTAATCCAAAAACGAAAGCTTCTGCTTTTTATTCATAACACTACAAAACAAAACACTAAGCAAGACATCCTATCATTGACACTCCCCATTATTAAGATATCTTAATCCCTTTTGTTGACACAGAAGGCCCTGCAATTTAATGCAAAATCATCACTCAGCCAACTACAAACACAGGTTCTTAAGCTGTTAAAACCATACGAATAAATATCTCTTATTTTGAAAATGAATGCAAATGGTAGCCTTGGTGAAAGGAGGGGTGGAAGTAAAAAGAAATAATAGCCAGATGTCTAATGGCAAGGATAACAAACATATTGGAGTAGACCATGGGGTCAAGGATTGTTTGATAATGAGTGTGGACAGACAGACAGACAGACAGACAGACAGACACCAGCCTAACCTTTTAAAAGAGGAGTAGGCTGAGTGCTAATCTTACTGCAGTTCAACATAAAGCTGTAGTGCTCATTAAACACAGTATGCACTGTTGAATACACAATTGCTAGTAGCTGAGTAAGCTGTGGCTGCACACTGTTTTACTCCTCTGGACATTGTACAGAGCTGAAGTATTAGCAGGGTCATGGACACTTGAGGGCCAAATGTTCTTGAACAGTGCAGGCGGACAACAACAGCAGCCGGAGGGCAATCCAGAGTCCGGCCACAATATTGACACGATAATCTAAATGTTATAGGCAAACCTAACTGTGCACTGACGTCCAGTGTGTACACCTCACCTATTCATATTCAGGGTCATGCACTGGGCATTGTAATACACTCGATGCTCCTGACAGTTTGCTAATGAAGGGCTAAAATATGTAATATTTTGTGTGTGGATTTACCTTTACATTTACATTATAAAGAAATGTGTAGGTGTTGTAATAATCAATTATACTGTGTCCCTATTTGTGTCCAAATAGTAAAATCTATAGATTTTAATCATGTTGGTGTGAAGCTTAAGTAACAGCTGTGCTGTGGCTCTATAGTGATTGAAATGTAAGTCTGTCACTGTCAGTGTGTCCACCACTTTGGCCAAAATATCTCAATATCTGCTTGACAGATTGCCATGAAATTTTGTGCAGACATTCATGGTGCCTAGAGGATAAATCCTAATGACTTTGGTGATGCCCTGGTTTTCATTTAGCACCATCATCAGGGCGATATTTCAGTTTTTCAATATACCAGGGATAATGCCAGACAAGGTGTCGATGATCAGGAATTAATGCAGGCTGCCGAGGATAGTTGCCATCAATTCCTGATAATAGACACCTTAAAGGGCATTATCTCGCTGATACATGCCATGGTCACAGGCCAAAGAAACAATTAAGACCATTCATTTATATTTTCATGTGTTTTGCAATCAAAATCTAAAGTTTTTCACAAGCCATGACTCACTGGGAGCACCTGAGGGTTTACCTAATACCTAGAGCAATCATTACTAATCATAAGGTTCTTACGCAATGGAAACATTGTCTGCTACTCCAGTAAATAGGTCAAATCTCAGATGCAATGATATTTCTTGTCCACTCAGTTCATATAACCCTTTGGCTCAGCTATCAGTCAAAAAGCTAACTTTATGCTAGCAAGATTCATAGTCAAAAACATTGTGTCCGGCCAAAATATGTTCCCAAAATCAAGATTTTCATGAGCAAATGATACGCCATGTGTACTGACAGCTGCAGCCTGACCAGTCAAGTAGCGAACAGGATGTGAGATGATAACTGATGTGATACGAACTATCAGTTCATCAGTAAGTTCAGGGCCAGTATACTTATTGCAACTTGTGTGTTACAGTCGCTATCCTATGGTGTGCAAAGAATAAGGCATTAAAGGGCTACACTCAGTATATGAAAGTAAGCGGACGCTGACTGCATCCCTGTTATGGTTACTTATTTTAGTTACAGGGTGATACTATGGTTGCGTTAGTACATCCTATCTAATGCTCTAGACTAAAATGAGAGCCCTGTTGTTTGAGGAAACGGACTGTTCTATTTCTGAATGAATCAACAAACGATTAATTTAATTACACATTCATACCGTTTGGTGGTCTCCTGTTCTGTCTCCCCAGACAGAGTACCCACAGTACACTCTGATGCTCCGAGAATGTTGTGTTCTGAATAAGCAAACAGTCCATTCCAACAGAGCTCCAAATTTATGAACAGTCCAGTCTGGCACTCGAACGCACCCTATGTAGCCAGCATAATAATTTAGAATGGCTAACAGACAGCTTGAACTGAACTGAACTTCTTTGTAGATGTCCATTATCACGAATAAATGGACACCCTGCAGCCAATCAGAATCAAGTTTTAACCCAGACCATTGTATAATTTGGTTTACGATCAAATACCAGGTATATAATAACAGCAGCCTCAACCGAACTTTATAATTAGTGCTAGTTAGCAAATGTTAGCACGCTAACATGCTAAACTATGGTACATGTGATACCTTGAGCATTTGAGCATGCGTCATTTAGCTTAGAGCACTGCTGTGCCAAAGTACAGCCTCACAGAGCTGCTAGCATGGCTGTAGACTTTTAATCCTCTTTAATCAGAGGTACAGGCAAGTATTTCAGTGTACTGATTGAGAATTGTAATTGTAGTTTTGTCGTTTGTATTAAGAATGTTGAAAATGATGCTGTTTCAGACAATGTGAAAAATTAAGAAGAATGGGAGAGAAACTGCATATTAAAGATTAGGGCTGGGATGATATGCTTTTGTCCTGATTCGATTTATATTGTGATTCTGAATAACTGCGATTTTAGAAGTATTGCGATTCGATTTTTAAAGAATTGCGATTCAATATAACTGTCCGTGACAAAGTTTATTTGTATATATCTTGAAAATTAATGCGCCGCCTCTCCACCACACCACTAGGTGGCGCACGAGTTGAGTTTAAGTCGTTATACCTTTTCAGTGTTGAGTAGTGTTAGACGAAGAATATGTAGACTTACAGTAGTGCACAACAACTACAAGGTTAAAGGCTAATAGAGCACAGGAAACATATGTCTGTAAGTACAAATGTATTGCTCTGAGTTTATTTGCTTTTGTTATGTAGAGTTGCTCACTTGCACTTTATTGTTTGTCATTGTAATGCTGTTGCGGCTCCAATGCTAATTTCTGTTAGCTCGTCTATGAAGATTTTCATTATATGTTAGAATTATGTTAGTGGACCGTGCGCTAATTGTTTTTCCACATTTGTAGCACTCATGCCAGCTATATTTTGAGTTGACTTCTGTCTGCTTTTTATTAAGTAAAGGAGCTCCAGGTCATGTTCACTTGATGACGATTAGCCTAAATCTTTTTTTATTGCCGTGGCTCACGGAGCAGTCTGCTTCTGGTCTGTGGCGCTGCATGTAGAGGCTTCAGTGTTGATTGGCTATCACTTGTGCAGTGTAACCAATCATTGTAACCAATCAGTGGGGGCTGTAGGTGGGACATTGTTACACAGCCAAGAGTGGGGACGTCAGGCATAGGGATGGCTGCATCAGAGCCAGAGGAGCGTGTTTTAAAATAAACATATTTTATCAGTTATCGGTGAAAAAACAACCTAAAATAAATAGAAAAATATCGATTCTGGGGAGAGAATCGATTTTTAGAATTGTCCGAGAAAAAAATCGCGATAAATAGGCCTATATAAATCGATTTTTCCCCCCACCCCTATAAAAAATGTAAGGCAGTGGTTCCAGTGGTTTTCACAGAGCACAACAGCCTGTAAGAATTGTAAAAAATCAAGTGTAGATGATGCGTATATCATTTGACTCATATTCTCAAAACAGAAAACTTCTGAATCTGTTTGCTTTTTTTTGTGTGTGTATACAGTATTAATAACTTGGGTTGCAGTTTCAAAGAAATGTTTGGAGAAAAAACAAAATCACTGACTCTCACATGCTATCACAGAGCATAATCAACTACACAGGTTTCTCCCAGAGTATTGATGGAGAGAATCGTCTCCAACTAATGAAAGGTTACAAACACCAAGACAGTACTGGAATCAATTCAGCATTGTCTTTGTTCCAATTATGCCGAGCCTTCTGGAGGTGTCATACAGATTTGTCCACAGGCTGTGTTAGTTAATTTGTACAGTTGGTGATACAATAAGAAACACACTGAAACTGTGAGTGGTCTCATTAATTAAAATGGTTTCCGGCTGTCAGCTACCCTCAGAAAAGTTTCTTTCTTCAATATGTTGTGAGTATACCAGTTTAACTCCAAACACAAGGTGTTCTTCTGTTGCTTGTGTTTTATATCTAAACTTGCCAATGAGCTATCAGATGCTTTAGCCATACTAGAAGCATAGCTCCAGAGATGATAATGTTGGTCTGTTTACCACTTCGGTCTACACATTGCTTGTTACTTTTTAAAAAAATGTAATGTGTTAAGTAGTTGCCAATACCTACACATCAGGATGTCATATTGGAGGTTGGGGGAGGGGGTTGTTGGTGGCTGGAGCCTGTCACAGCCGATGTTGGGCGAGAGCTAAGACTATCACAGAGCTGACATATAGAGACAAGTAACCATTCATGCACACATTCACACCTATGGCCATTTTAGAGTCACCAGTTAACCTAACCTGCATGTTTTTGGACTGTGGGAGGAAGCTGTGGAATGACCCGCCTTACTCTGCTTTTGTTTCTCTTACCCTGACATTCTTACCTTAACCGTAACCAATCCTACTCCTCTTGCCTAAACCTAACCAATCCAACTAATGAAGCCAACTAGTAGCCTTCTGGCCAATCATAGGGAACATAGGATGGGTTGATATCCTAGGATATACCAGTATACCTGCTTAACATAAGCATTTTAGCATTGTCATTGTGAACATGTTAGCATGCTGACATTAGCATATAACCTTATAGCACCGCTGCACAAAAATTACAGCCTCACAGAGCTGCAAGCATGGCTGTAGACTATTATGCTGTAGACTACTATCCAGCCAGAACAGTTGGAACAGTCTTCTGCAGCAGCTAAAAGTAAAGTTAAAAATAGTGAGAGTTTTGAACTTTTCAAGAGTAAGGTCATATTGCCTGAGCAAAATCAACTCACTCACTGTTTTCAGGTTCACCAGATTGTTTGGACTGTAGGACTAATGGTCAACAACAGCACCTTCCTGCAGCAGCCGCCCTGCCGCTGTATAGCAAACTGTAGCATGCAAGCAGCCACTGTATTGATTTCATATATTAATAAATGTGTGGACATACAGTCAATAGAACATCTTGTACACTTAATTTGTAGTGTGTGTGACTTTCCACATTATGCATCAATACTGTAGCTCTGAAGCCTTGTGATGAATAATAAATCTCTCTATTTAGCTATCATCATTAGATGTTTTTTTTTCTCACTCTTTTAATGAAGCAATTACTTTATGTCAGCACAGTCACTCACAGGACAACCCCGAACCTCTGTTAAAAAACGAAATTACACTGAATTATACAGAACTACAAGTTCATTACCATAAATATTGCTGAAAGTAATTATCTCCAGGCTGTTCAAATTGGACTTTAGTTTTTTTGAAATGTTCCTCCATCAAATGTTCTGTTCATTATTTGTCGATTTGAAAATTACTAGGGAATAAACATGAAGAGGAAATGGACAACATTCTTCACCCAGCCATAATGGAGTAACTTCTCATATCTGTCTTCATAATTCAACATCAGTACACAGACTGTGATATATGTATCCCCTGTGAATACTCTTGTAGAAATCTAGCTGGTGTGGTAGAGGGAGAAAAGGCAAAATGGAAACCTATTTGGAGTGAAGAATTAAGAACAATATGCTGTATGCATTATAGATGTTGTACATAAATGTGCTTGTGCTTGGACTAATACATGCGCTGAGTTACTGAGAAGAATTCATAAATCAGTGAGATAGGCCTTCACTTTGCTTCAAAGGTAAAAAAAAAAAGTTCAAATTTTAAATATGCAAGAATGACTTAATGAAGATGATGAAAGATTGTTCAATACCTTTGACATCTGTCATTTTGTTGGAATATTTTTTGTTTTTTTCTGTACTGTAGCCTAAACTAAGAAAAGACTGAGTTGCTACCAGTAACTGTGCAAAGCTGAGGTTGACCAAAATTTAATTTAAGGAAAGGTTTGACATTTTGGGAAATGCACTTATTTGCTTTTCTGCCAAGAGTTAGATGAGACGATCAATATACCACTCTCATGTCTGTGTGCTAAATATAAAGCAAGCAGGTGGTTAACTTAGTTTTGCATAAAGACCATGGATAGATTATTAAACTGGCCTACTGGGCACGGGCCCAGGGGCACAAAGTGTCAGCCTTCACCTGCAAAATGTCGCTTAAATTAACACGCACCAACCAAAACAAGACTCAAAAGACCATGAAGAGATGCAAAGGAACTAAGAAGAAACACAAAACGACACAAAATTAGTCAAAGAGACACAAAACCACAGAAAGATGCATATTGACTACAAAGAGATGCAAAAACACCACAAAGTCTGTGTGTCTTGCTCTTATGT
Organism: Epinephelus moara; assembly: GCF_006386435.1. Classification (NCBI taxonomy): domain Eukaryota; kingdom Metazoa; phylum Chordata; class Actinopteri; order Perciformes; family Serranidae; genus Epinephelus; species Epinephelus moara. Next base: position 29,006,637 of record NC_065514.1, read on the forward strand.
AGGAAAAGTGGTGGGGCCTTGTGCATATCTGTGCCCAGGGGCCCATTGTCTTATAATCCCCACATGATTAAGACCTAAAGCATGGGGAAAAAGCAAACCTGGCTCTGTCTGAAGGGAAATTGAATCCAACCAGCCCCTCTAAAACTCACTGACATGCTTGTTTAATTCATACAAAAAGAGAACTGTAAGAACAACAAGTTATGGCTTTACTCAGTTTGTGTGTCGGACTGTTTCTTGGCTGACAGCAGTGACTTCCTGGATTAATGTCGTCAGTGTGAGGTTGCCAGTTTACCAGTTGCGAGTTCCTGCTGCCAATCAAGAAACAGTCAAGAAATGCTGAAACACAACGCATTCTCACTTGGACCTCGTCACATATCGACACTTAGTCATGGACTTTACACGTCGATATATGACGTGCAGGGACCCTGGGTGCGTTGGTTGTTGACGCTCTGGGATGCCATGTCACCTTCAGCCTGATACATGCATTGTGTGTTTTCAAAATACACTTCAGCTTTCACAACAGATATACAGTTTGCATACAGTCTCTTTCACAATAAGCGCACTATGTCTGTACAACACCACAGATTGATGTTTTTTCCCTTAAACAACAAACGCACATGGTTGGATTCAACCAACATGCACATGGTTAGGTTTAGGCAACAAAAGCACGTGGTTGGATGTACAAAAAAAGAACAGGAATTGGCTTTACAATCATACAGTAAGCAAACACCAACCTCCTGGGTAAAAGTCGGTGGTTGTTGAACCCATAAACCACCCAACCCACCCACCCTACTCAGACTTTCGTCCCCGTTTTTTACATTGTTGTCCTTCCGCGTTTCCCCCTGATGTTGCCATGTGCCATTACACAATAACGTGAATGACTGTGCAACATGCTGACATGAAAGGATGGCTCTTTTTGTTGGTGTCTAATCCCGGAAGTCACTGCCCAAGCACCAGTATTGGATGACTGGCATGAGACTGGGTTGTGATTTTTTTTCATGTAACTCCCAGCAGCAAAACAAATTTCTGAGCATATTTAACAAAATGTTAAACTGTTCCTTTAAATCCAGGCTACTGTTTTTCATACAATACAGACTGTCTATAATGGCAGAAGTGTTTAAAAGAACGGGAGGAGAAGAACAGTTTGAAAGGTAGTCAGGTTCTTGAAATTGTACAGTAACGTACAGACATATTGACACCAGAGACATATGAACCAATTATATCAAAACTAGTTCACAGTGTTATTGAGGCAGTTTGCTGAGGGCTATGATAGCAGAGGGTGCCACTCTCCCACTGAAGTAAAGCTTTAGTACAGATCAAGGATATCTGCAGCTGGAGGGAAGATGATGAAATAGAAGTTGAGGGGGCATTCGGGGTTAAACTTTATATGTTTCACGTTTACTGTCAACCTGTTCTTATTCAGGTTGTCAAACGCAGATACTCTGTCACACCCCATGACGTCTGGTACCGATGCAAAGGGCACGCATTAGCATACCTATGTGATGCACACCTGTGGGAAAAAAAAGTCGAGTTTTGACCCATCCACCTCCCCTTTCTCATCTTGTGCCCTTCGCGGACTGTCTCGCTCTTTATGCTGTGTGAGTTGCTCTTAGTGTCAAGTATTGTCGCAGATGGATTTACACTGTAGTTAGGTTAAAACCTGGTGCATCTCATAAACATGCTAAGGGTGCCTTTGGCGTTGATGTTACGCAATGAAGGGCATGACATTGGTATTCGGTGACCTGGGTAATGAGAATGGGCTGTGGCTGTACATTGTTATTTGCTTTATATTTTTCTATTCACAGATTTGAATGGAAAAATTCATATTTTTAGCTTTTGCTCATACTCAATATGACAAACATGGTTACCACTGAATAGCCTATTTATTACAGCAGAGCAGAGCATAATGAGTGCTGTTTGTATGCACAGTAATTTCCCGTTTTCAGTTCCATTGCAATGAACAACACCTGGCATTTGCTTTTCTATACTTTCCTGTTTTGTTTTGTGTTTTGTTTTTCGTTATTTGAAATTTATTTCAGTGACATTCAAACCCACAATTTGAGATACTGAGTGTTGGAGATGTCTGCCATAGAGATGTTTGCCTTGACTTCTGAATAATGGAACTAGATGTAGACAACCATTTCACCACGCAGAAGGAAGCGTGCATCTACTCATGGACGAGAGGCTCATGCTTGTGTCCTCCTCGGCTGAGCTGTAATGTTAACTAGCTCAGGGGTGCTAGGTGAACTAGCAGTATATGCACACTTCCTTCTGTTTGGTGACATAGTTGGCGGGAGTAGCTCAGTAGAAAGAAAATTGTTCCGAATGAAACTGCTCATAACAAAGACTTTGGATTATCTCAAGCAAGCAAGTCATGATTTAATTTCTGTTGAGTTTTTCAAATGTACTTTTTACTTTAAAGAGGCAACAGATAGGATTCAGGTTTTTTTTAGCTTGGCGCCACCTAGCGTCAGCAGTGTTGCTCGCACTGTTGCAAAGACCAAATTGATTGTGGGGATCAGAGATAATCAATAAAATGTAGGCTGTAAAGCCCCCAGTATACCTCTATGTATATGTAGAATGAGAAGGTGTGTGGACGCTCTACTAAATAAAGGGGAATCACTGTCCGAGGGCTGCCGTAGAATGGCAACAAGGATGTCAGCCGACCAACACTCGCTACCCGGTCCCTGGTTGCGGCGATTTGCGATGCTGGCCAGCTAGGAATGAACTAGCAGCCAGTACAGTTCAGTCCTCTCTCGGCTAGCTAACATTTAGCCGTGTTACTTACTGATCCATTAGAAAGAAAGCTAGCTGGACACCGGTTTTGAAGCCTCTTTGGCTCTTTGTCCGTCTGCCATTGTGCTCCTGACTCAACTATCTCATGCCACGGCCAGTTCCTCATAAGGACCAGCTCCAGTCCCTGATTGGCTGACCGACTAGTTTGGCAATACATGACGCATTTCCTGCCGTAAAGCAGATTTTTTCCGCGAAAATTCGTCCCTGGTGGCAGAAGCTTATTGCAAAGTCACTAAGTAACCTATGTAAATGCTAATAGTCTGATTTTACTGTATTGAAGAGAAGGCAGACATCTCCATGACCGATATCTCCAACACTCAGCAACTCACATCAAAACAATCTAGAGTGATAAATAGCACTACAGGTAAGAGGAAAAACATACATTTTTTGATTTGGGGGTAAACTGTCCCTTTAAGTCTGCAATACTAACATTGAATCAGTATGAAATCCCTGCAAAATATAGTTTATCTACTGTGTTCTCTTAAATTGTTAAACTGTGCTGCTGACTTTGAATTGAGACAAACTCTGTGAACTATCATGTTCTTAGACATAGCTTGCACCATACATTGTGAGATGTAGAAAATTAATGTTTTCGATTCACTGTGATAGAATGAAATGCGCACCAGGAGGAGGGATTAAGCTGATCCCCACCAACAAGAAAATGTAATGATCACAGGCATGGAAATCAAATACAGAGCAGAAATCCCCTTTTTCCCAGAGGCAAATCACACACACACACACACACACACACACACACACACACACACACACACACACACAACACACACGCACACACACACCACAAACTACTGGCTTATTGGTTACACTATAATGGACCACAATGCACCTGAAGCAAGATTTGCTGTACTCTAAGAGGAACAGCGCCCTGTCAAAAGAGGCCATTTTGCTGCTGCCTTCTGGTCGTCTTTGCAGTTTCAGCTCATCCTCCCCCAGACACAGTAGCCTTAATAACCTCTTAGATGCTATGTAACAGCTCCTCCCATGAGAAATGGCTGCCAGTTCGACTCATGTGTGTGGGGGAGAGGGGAAAGGCCAGGGAATGTGTTCAGAGCAGAGATGCACGTCTCAGTACAGCAGAGCTATACACTGTTTTTTATAGATAATATTGAAATGATCTTCAGTATTAGTTTCTATAGTACCCTATCTATCTATCTATCTATCTATCTATCTATCTATCTATCTATCTATCTATCTATCTATCTGTCTATCTGTGTGTCTAGGTATGCACCACAGTCAGAGTATCAAATTTAAGGTGACATACAGACAAAAATCTGATTAGTAAATCATAGTTATTGTAAGTCATTCCCATTTTTAGATACACATTGATCATGATGATACACAGATGCCATACTCCACCTAATGTATGTACTTCACTGCCACTTCTGACTTCAAAGAGAGCCGCTTCACACCCCCTGCAACCTCTCAATAATGGTCCAGGGCCCCTTAAGTGATCTCTAATGGAAGCTCTTAGGGGAGGAGGCACTCATTCATATTCCATATTTCATCCTGCAATACCACCACTGCTGCAAATGGGTCAAAGAAAATGCCATTGCACACAGGCTTTTGACTCTCCAGGGAATTGCCATAGCCAGAGGGGATGAGGCCACTGGTAATCCAGATTATATTGGGATTCTCCCCACCCCCCTTTTCCTAATCTGTATTAATCCAAAACAAGCAGTGTGTGTCATAAGAACATGCCAGGGCATATGTGATAGTGTTGACAAATATAGTTTTATGCATCGTGGCCAGACAGGCTGAGAGAATCTGAATAGTTTGACATTTGGAAATATGTTTCAATCGTACCTCATGTTCATTCATAGCCCGTCGCTCTGCCAACTTGAATCCATTCATCTGCGTGACTCAAAATGCGCTCTACAATTTGTGTATTATGCAAATGCTTTCCTTGCAACCTCCACTGTAATTTCTGATGAAATTAATCAACACTGTTAGGGTGTAGTTAAAAGGAACTCATTGAGAATTATGACATACTGGAACGAGGGATCTGGGGGAAGGAGGGAAAAAAAGAGCAAGGCTTGCTAATTAGCCACCTGCAAACAGGCACACTGATCATCCCGCTAGCGCTCGCACAATGTTGTGACTTGTTTTCTCCATTAACCAGCGCGCGCAACACGGCTCAATCCTAATGCCTCATAATAGACAAAACCACAGTGGCTGTTAGGCCAACATGAATGCCGACGCCAATGTCACCGGAATACAAAATATCAGAAAGGGAGACAGAAAGTGCATCAAATATTGATGCGCTTTACAACAACATCTGCTGTGTGCCATTTATGAAATATTCAGGGATACACACAGAGAAAGGGAGATCCACGGTGGCTTGTCATGATCCGGGTGCTCCATATTGTACAGTATATATGCTGAGCCGTGGAACAGAGCATGAACACAGAGCAATTGGAGCAAAAGAAGAAAAAGAGGAGGGGGGAACACTGAAAATCCTCTTATGACACAGTAAATGTCTGGTGTAAGAGCAGAACAGTGCCAGGCTCTCAGAGGTAATTTAGGCCAAAAGTGTTGGCATTTCATCTGCACTTTTATGTGGACTTGGCTAATGACAGGGCTATAACATTAAATCTAGTACTCTGGAAAAAAAACACAATATTTTTGTTGTGTTATGGCCTGCCATTTCCTCTGCCTTGTCTCAGCTGTTAAATAGTGGAGAATAGTGCTGCAAGAGACAAGAGAGGATCATGGGATAGCGCATCGTGATCTCAGTAAAAGCATTTCTCACCCACCCTCCCCCACCGACAACTCCTTGTCTCCTCCTGCATCTATCTTATCTATTTTATCTCTTTTCTATCTAATCTATCCATCTATATATCTATCTGACTCCACCCCTCTGTTCCCCATTTCCCTCACCCACCCTGCGATCCCTTGTGCCTCCACTCCCTCGTACCGCCTCACTCTGTCTCGTCTCTCCTCCCTTCCCCTCCAAGTGTGTTCTGGGACCCCGCTAATTCAAAGACCAAGCGGCACCTCATATCTGCGATCATTCGGGTTTAACCAAACTCCCTTAGCCTGTCGACACATCCCGAGTTCAAAGAAGACAAAAGGAAGTGTGGCTGTGGGAAGAGTCGCCCCCCCTCCCCTTCAACTCCCCTAAATCTTTTAATCATGACACTGACAGAAACTATTTTTTTCCCTTTCTATCTCCCTTGATATGCCAGTATTTTCTGTTCTTCTTCTCTTTCTTCTCATGTATTTAACATCCCCTTGCTCTCTCTCCTTCCGTCTTACCAAATAGCCGATCCTTCTTCTCCTCTCCCTCTCCATTTGACAGCACTCTCCCCCCCCCCTCGTTGGCTGCCTACTGTAGAGCCTTAATGAGTACACTGGCAAGGTCTGTAAATTATTCAATAACTGGGAGAAGAATCTCTGATTCTTTCCCCCCTCCCCCTTGTTATTCCGAAAATAGACTTTCTTGTGTTGGGAGTGAATCATTCACAGCTATTAGAATGAGATGCTCATTGTTCCATCCTGATGGAAAGGTGAGCGCCAGATTTGATTTGAAATATTGGGACAATTATGATCCTATTACTTTGCATTACTGCCAGCAGCCTGAAAAAAGGTGTTATTTATTTATCGGCTCTCTGGATGGAGCTACATAAACACTGTGAAAATAACCCTCATGACATCATCAGAGTTGTTGTCTGAAGTCTGTGAAAGTAACTCCGATGATTACATCATTCGTCTGCGTGACTCAAAAAGTGCTTTACAATTTGTGAATCATGAAAATGCTTTCCTTGCAACCTCCGCTGTAATTTCTGATGAAATTCTTGTCTTCTGTTGCATCAGTCTGAATCAGATAAGGATGGCAGTGAGTCAAGTGGTTGGTCCAGACTCGAATATGTCAACTGTTATTATATTGAATGGACTGCAATGACATTTTGCAGACATTCAACCCAATAACCAAAGAAATGTTGGCACTGTCCATTTCCGAAAACCACAGATACCTTACATTTGCACATTAATATTTATCTGATATGTTTAAACTTTGCAACAACACGGTGGTTAATGTGTGGTTAGGTTGAAAAAGGGCAAAGGGTTGCTGAAAAACACACACATTTTGGTGCTACAAAACACCCAAATGTTTGTTGCCCAAAAAGTAGCTTTTTTTTTTTTTTTAATTTTATTATATTTTATTCATAACCACAACACACATTAATCAACATTTCTGTAGATTTGCCAGTGTAAGCCAGCTGGCTAATTTCTAACTACAGGCCTTTGGCAAGATGTTTTGAAAGCAATAAAAGGATAAAAGTCACAGGACAAAGACAGCATAAAGACATAAGACAGCATGAACTACAACACTTAGAAATTGTTAAACGTAGAAAAGAAGCCATGCAAAGCAATAAGCAACAGCAGAGCACCAGTACAATACAACAAACAGCATGTTAGCACAAACAGACATGCAAGCAACACAAGGCACCAACATACAGATTAGCATTACATTCAGACATGCAGAGGAGCAATAGAAAGTAAACCTAGTTAATACATGATACTCATTATGCATGGTCAAATGCACTAACACACAAGCCATGTGACAGAAAGTTAGCTGTGCTGTTAACAAAATACAATTGCATACATACCATGCAGGGTTGTTCTGCCAGGGGAACACTGACGAGTTGCTACAACACCCACATCTGGTGCTTAAAAAAATCACATGAAACACACAGACAGGTTGCTACAAAATACTCATGTTTGGTGCCTAAAAAATGGCTGGAAAAACAGCGAGAGGTTGCTACAAAACACCCACATTTGGTACCAAAAAATTTACTTGAAACACACTGACAAGTGGCTACAAAACAGGTTTGGTGCACAAGAAGTTGCTGGACAGTTGTCTGCATCTTGAAAGGCATCTCGCCCGGATGGCATCCTATCTACCATCCTCTCCCCCTCTTAATGATAAATTCAGCTGCCTTGATAAAAAAGCTTTTAGTGACTAAAAAGCAGCTAGAAACACAGTGGCTGGTCGTTACAAAACGCCCATGTGTGGTGCCTTAAAAACTGATGGCAAAACAGCAATCACTTACTAAATCGAAGTAGGGGTCATGCCATCCACCTTCCCCCCACCAGCAGATGACAAAGTCAGCTCATATACTACATAATTTTAGCAACGCTGATACGATATGTATCAGCATGCAAATGTAACTTATTCGTGGTTTGCAGAAACGTACAATGCCAGTATTTGACTGGGCTACTTGGCTGAGACATTAATGGTTCTCAGAGAGTGAATCCTAATGACCCTAACTTTCCCCATAACGTCACCACCAGGTTCACATTTGTTGTTTTAAGTGAAATGTCTCAACAACTATTGGATGGATCTCTATGAAATGTTGTGCAGACATTCACGTCCTTCCCAGGATGAAGTAAAGATGCTGCTGAGTTGCATCATAGGACATGTAGGAAGCAGGGTTTTTGGAGCTTGACTCATTCTCAGAACTAAAAGTCAGGATATCTTTTCCGCTGCTGCATCGATTTGGACCATATATATTTTCAAATTCTGTCTCTTGCAAGTCCACCAACATTATGGAAGTGCAAAACTAAATAGCTGCTGTACCCCTTCTTTATTAAATAGGGGTTTTAGCACATCCATGCAAATGAAATAGCTGGTGACAGCTGTTACACTTGACTTTAGCTGCATAGCTTAACACAATTCCTTCACTAAACCCAACACCAATCATATTTCAAAATGTAATTTTTTTTCAATCATCATAATTTATAATGTTGACTTAGTGAGAGTTTTTCCCAGAGATATATGTCTCCATATATAATGAGTTGCAAGCTCTGTAAAAAGCTCTGTAATATAAGCTGGGCTATTGCTATTTATTATTCTAAAAGTGATCAATAAAACCCTCTAAACTCAACAGGAAGCCAGTGAATGTAAGGCAGTAAAAGTGGCAGATATCTGATCCCTTCATTTAGTTATAGATAAAAGCCAAGCTGCTGCAAATGATGTGGAGAGCTTCATGGTCTAAGCAAACGCCAGAATAGTTAGCACAGAAAACATGTGAACTGCCTGCCTATGCTCAATGTTACAGGTTCATTACACCTACTATACTTAGCACCCTCCTGACATTAACACATGGAATTGATATGCTTTATTGCATAGGTAAATAACTTTCTCCCTCATTAAAAAACTTAGCTAAGAGTTGCATTAGACACTGTACAGGACTGTAGTGCAAAAATATAGTAATTGTACTTCATATAGTACTTCATGCATGCAATGTTTGCTCACTGTTTTTTCTTTCTTTCTTTTTTTTAAGTAGCTTATTTAAGGCATCAGCACCAGTAACCTGGTCATTTTATAGGGTAGTTATTGTGCATTCTGTATTGTATTCTGGTCCGTGCAGTGTGTACTTAGTGTTTTTATTATGTTAGGCTGCTGCATTTACTGTAGTCTGCATTGCACCTTGAATTTTATTTTTGTTTATTGCATCCACTTGTTATGTGTAGGACTACAGATGGAAATTAGCATTTCGCTTAATCTTGTGTGTGATGAATCTTGTCATGTTTTAATTTCTTGTAAATGATTGTCATTGCGTACTGGCCTCTTATAAATCAAAAAACTAAACTAAACGATAACATTTGTATTTGTTTTATTTTTAAAGTACTACTTCTGTGGTTCTATTTAAATTTGAGAATTTTCAAACCATTTTATACAGTTCTAGACATCTATTGAATTAATAAATGCCAATATTCATATTTTGTGCTTCATGAAGGAATACTACAGTCAAAATGATGATGATAATGATCTTGCACCATCAATTTAGCCCCAAAAACTGATGATAAGTGTTTTCGCCTTTATGAAGAATCGTGACTTCATAAGTTTGTCTTATACAGTAAGGTCAGATATATCACTTTCAACTGCATCAGTGGGTTGCACTGCATCAGTGGGTTGCTTTTGATTATGAAGACGTGTACTGTACTTCAGAAACATTGCTCATAACAAGCATTACACAGTGTAGGCCTATGACTCATATTTACATGTAGGTTAACACTACAGCAGCTGTCCTGCGTAGGTAATAGGGGTGAGACTTGAAGGCCCAATCCTCAACTGTGCAGCACAAGTACACCAGTCAAAGTCTTCCTTCAAAAGCACCTGCAGTTTGGGAACAGATAATTGGCCTCTTTTGTGGGTTCCTGTCTCATTTAGTCTTGGTAATTCACATAACAAAGTTCCAATTTCCAGACCTCCTTTGTGGCTGCCCAGTTCTGATAATTGGGATTACACCTGTAGTTATATGCCCCAGTCTATTTTTATCTATATTTATCCTTCACTCTATTGTGGACCTGCAATCCCATTATGTTCGTGTTTCTCTGCACAATTTGATGCCCAAAACTTTTTTTATTACCTTCTTTCTTATTCAATTCAGACTTAATTTCACAGTGAGGTAGCACAATCGTGGTTGAGCCTGCAGCCACTGATGAAAGCCCCTACATTTGTATTACAAACTGGGTGTCTGTTCACAAGCGGAGCACAGTTGGTAACATGTTGTCCATCACCCAGCAGTGACTGGTTCGCCAGAGATCGTAGGCAGATCTAATGCAACAGACTCGCTCTTCACTTCATATCACAGTTGCAATGCTTTTTGGATCTCTGAGAAGTGAGATCATGCCTGCGAACACCTCTTACCATAGATGTTGCCAAAGGGGGCAAAACTGAGATCTTTGAGATTACAACTTTAAAGTTATTATCATTACAATTATAGTCCTGGTTGATATGGTAGTACCTGTGGTTTCTCGTGTGCAGTTTAATACTATTGGAGGCAGCAAAACACCCCTCCAACAGCTACTTTGTCAGAAATATAATGTTAAGAGTAACTGGTCTATCTGTTTACTGTGCAGCCAAATGAACTGTTGTTATTTTATTACAGAAGTCAGACGGCCTTTTACCATCATTCTGAGAGCAACTGTGATCTGATTTTATGCTGCACATGGCACAAGTCTGCCAACAGCAGGGCACATTGAAAGGAGCTGGACTTGGAAGTGTGCAGCCTGTCGCCTTCAACACTTCATGTAACAGCTCACTGTGGCCACCCCTTCTTATTCCATTTCTCTCTGCAATATTTCAAACTGATCCGCTGTCAAAAAATGCCAAATATGACTGTTGTATTGTTTCCTACATGGTTGTGATCAGTGCTAACCTCACTGTCAGACACACTGCATTTCCTGTGACTGCCTTACAAGAAAAGTCAACTTGTGTTTTTCAAGTTGAAAGTTTTAAATATGAAGCTGCAGTAATAGGGTATGTTCAGATTGCATTTGAATCAGTAACTTAATACAAAAATTATATGGTGTAATTACAAACTGTAATGCTGTATTGTTCCCAGCAAGCAGCTTGTGCATGTGAAGCAAGTGGAAACCTCTAGGGTTGAAAAATAAAGCAGACGTGAAACTGCAGTTCCTTCAATGGACACTTGAGGCTGGCTCCAAGAGCGAGTCAATCCCCACAGACGCCCATCTTAATATGCTCAATTTAACAGCAGTAATAAACATGTTCACAGCCTGGCACAAAAAACAGTTTTGGTCTCTATAGCTTGTTTCTCCATTCATGACAACTGTAGGAGAAGTGAATTTTTTCGTTACTTACCTGCGTAAATGATATTAAGATTTAAAGTTCTGCATAGCTTAGTAAGGGGTGTGGCCACCCACAGGTGGGTGCCATCTGTTGTCAAGTCGCTACAATGGTGACAATGTCGGTTGGGTAACGTAATCATGGTGTGACCCCAGATTCAGGCGTAGCCGTAGTTATTGCTATTTCATTGTGTTTTCAGTTCATGAAAGTTAATTCTAACGTTTTAATTGCCTTTAAAAAGTCTTAGATCTCTCAAGTCTCAAGATCCCGGTCTCGAACCAAGGTTGTCGAAATCCAGTGCTTGGGCAGTGACTTGCAGCGTCAGAAACCAACGGAAAAAAGACGGCGCATCAGGGGTAGACGCTGTTGGACAAGGATGAAAGTTAAGGTGGCAAAAGTCCGACTGGGGTGTGCAGGAGGGTGGTGGATGGGTCCAACAAACATCGACTTTCACCCAAGAGAGTCTGTGAGTCCGTAAGATACTGAAGCCAAACCCTGTTCTTTTTTCCAAAACCTAACCACGAGTTTTTGTTGCCTAAACCTAACCATATGTGTTTGTTGTTAAAGGAAAAAAAAGTCAGTTCGCAGTGTTGTACCAACATAGTGTGTTTTTTTTTAAAGACACTGCAAGTAAACTTTAAACTTCCTGTGAAAATGGAAGTGCTTATAACAGGCAGTACTTGAAACGTTGTCCCAAAATGTCCCCAGCCAATGCACCCAGGGTATACCTTGCACATCGTATGTGGACGTGGAAAGTCCATGACCAAATGTCAATATATGACGAGGTCAGAGTGAGATTGTGTTGTACTAAAAAACCCTCTAAGGAGTCAGATTTTTAGTTTTCCAGTAAGCACATTTTGTTTTAATGGTTTTAAGTCTGTGTTTTTGTTAGCAAAAAATAAGCAATAGCGTTTACTCACAGCTGTAAATGAACCATGCTAGCTAGGCTAGCAGCTAGTGTTGTGGTTCTCCATCCTCTGGTTTTCATATGGTCACTTCTGGCTCCAAGAATTCAAGATAGCAAAGGACAAAATACCAAATTTGTGGCTTCAAATGGGAAGATGATGTCATTTAGGCTACATCCATTATTTTATACAGTCTAAGGAAATCTGAATGGCATGTTTCATACTGTTGGTCTTAAATCTTAAAACGTTTGTTGTAACATAATGTCATCCTCTAATGGAAATCTGAGGGACAACTTCAGTTATATGAAACACATCATAATACCGCCAAGAGAAAGACATGCCTGCCAGAAACCACGGAACTAAAGATCACAGACAGAGTTGACATTTGTATAGGCTCAGCATTATCATCTCAACCATTTACCAGTAACTGTAGATACACACATACACACACACCTCCCCCAGAACCAACCACTCCATCATATGAGATATCAGAAGAGGATCAAGAGATGATGAAACAGCTTCATGTGCTGTAAGACGTCGTGCTTTTGATCAGATCCCCAACCCCCACCTCCTCTTTTTCTCATGCTGCTTCTCTCCTATTTCCCAGCTGATGTGGGGAGGAAACTGTGCCTCCCTGAAAATGAAACAGAACAAACAAATGAGATTGGGTGTGTTGACCTCACTTTGTAATCCCCCATGAAATTTGACTTCTGATGCAGGCACAGTGTTAAGGCAGATATTCTCCTTGCACGCAGAGTGTGTTTGGTGTGTGTGGAAAAAGAGCGTGTTTTGTTGCACGAGAGGAAAGAAAGAATTTCATAATTCATGATTCTGGGATAAAATGTATGACCTGATTAATTAGTGGATATGGTGAGAGCTCAGAGGGGAGGAGATGAAGACAGAGAAGTAGTGGGAGGGAGCCAGTGTGTGATAACATAGAAGATGGATGATCCTCCTTGGATGTGTGCAGAAGGTGAAAGCATATTTATTTCCTGTACTTTTCCACTTCATTTTGCATGTACATTTGCACATATGCAAGCTCACATGTAGATCGCCATTGTTATGCATCAACCTCAGCCCAGGAAATATCAGCCACTTCATAAACATTATGATAATTACGCCTACTTTTCTATTTTGCTACTTTATTTAAATGAATTCTGGATTTATCACTGATTTGACATGGAGAAAATTAGAGGAGCCAACAGTATCTGCTTGTCTGCAGTGACTTTGCAGCTCCTTTTCCAAGAAAACAAACAAGTCATTTGTCAGGGGCATTTCTGTTTAAAGAGTACTACACTGATTTATCACTGAACTCTAATAACACACTGTGGACATTTTTTTATTCCACACATTTTTCTTCTTCTTTGTCAAAGTCTGGCACATACAGTACATTACCCAAAATGCAACTCAACTGTGGACAGTTTGGTCAGGGACTTCGGTGTGTTATGCTTGAAGCGGCGAATGTAGCCTTGAGCTGCTAGCCCAGTCGCCAGAGGAAAATGATGACACTGTACGTTTCTGCAAACCAAGAATACATTACAGTTGCATGTTTCATACATGTCATATCAACATTTATAAATTGATGTAATACCGGAACTGACTTTGTCATCTAGAGGTGGAGGGGTGGGTGGGTGGATGGCGTTACCGCTAGGCAAGACGCCCGCCAAGCTGCAGACCACAACACAACAAAATGAGTTGTGATTTAATGAGTCACTGTTGCTTTTCCAGCAGCTTTTTAGCCACTAGCAGTGGTTGTTTTTTGTAGAGACATTGTAACTTCCCAAGAGAGCTTGAAATGTGGTTGTATTTTATCAAGTATTGCTGCGTTTCCTGCTGCAATAGTTGAGCAAAAAAAACAGTTCACACATTGTTGCCTTTGCAGAGACTTTGTGCATTTGCTGCTGGGAAAGTGCCCTCGAGAGTCCTGCACCACACTGGAGTAACCCTCAAAAAGCTGTATAACGGGTAAAAATATGTATGAATTGGGGCATCGGTAGTGTAGTGGATAGTGCTGGCGCCCCATGTATAGAGGCGATTCCTTGCTGCAGCGGTCGCAGGTTCGACTCCGACTTGTAACCCTTTGCTGCATGTCAACCCCCACTCTCTCTCTCTCTCTCTCTCACCCCATTTCACTCTGTCCTGTTCATTAAAGGCAAAAAGCCCAAAAAATAATCTTAAAAAAAATGTATATTTTATTTTTCAGAATAAAACAAATACAAAAGATGTGCAGTATATCTGTAAAATGTTGACATTAAAATCACTATTATCAAGCCACAGTTTCTTTTATTTTGAAAATCAATGACACTAGTTGAACCTTTGACCCTGTCGACATTTGTCACCGACGTGGTGGACTCCTGCCATAAAATTTTACAGCCCGAGAATGAGGTGGCAGCCTACATCGAGTTCAAAGAGGACCTTTTTGAGATTTTATGGTGGTGGAAGGAGTATGCTAAAAATTTTCGTAACCTGGCAGTGATTGCGTGGAATATTTTCGCCATCCTGGCATTGAAAGCAGCCAGTGAAAGAGACCTCCAACGGATTGGTAACTTAATAACAGAAAACCCAGCTGAATGTGAGTGAATGTAGCCTGTGTGTGTTTAATCACAGGTGCGGGTTGGGTCATAGGACCTTTGGTAATGGGTGCGGGTGGGCGCGATTTTGACTTAGACATAATGACTGGTAACGGGTCGGTTCTGGTACTGAGCTTTATGGGTAGCAGTAACTTAGCAGTACTGGGGTTGTTAGCTCACGTTGCACAGCCAGTGTCAATTAAATCTCATTGAACAACACACACAAAGTCCTGATGACACACATAAGAGAGTTTTTGACTATTGATAAATGACTCATAATGAATAATACTGAAGGACATCTTCTTCAAAACCTTATCTTTGATCACTGCATCATTAATCATACATTTTTAATGTACTTGAGAAAAAATGTAAGAGTTCAAAACATATGGTCAGAAGCTTTTCTTTACTTTTATCTTTTAAACTTTGGTTGCCTATTTAGATATGAATATTTAATAAGATTTGAAGTCAATTCTTTGGGAGCTTTAAGGTAAGACGAAAGGGAAGGAATGGTTCATACAAAGACAAAAGTTACTGGAGTTGTTCTTTGCTGTGACGACCTACTTTGATCAGCTTTACTCTTTAAACAAATTTGACATTCATCACTTATCTGTCTTTGATTAATATCACCATAAAAGTGTTAATAATGCACCATAAAGTGCACCCTTAGTTCTGCTCCAGGCTATACACGACAGACAATCAGTATAACTGAGCATGTCCAGGACTCCTTTTCCCTGTGTAAAGAGACAGAGATGTCCTATTTCGGGATAGAAAACATGACCTTGTCTCGCCATCACTCTCTGTTTGTCAGCTGCCTTGTGTATATATCATTATGCCGTTCCAGGTCCCTGACTCAGAAATCCATACCCTGATGCTGCAGCTGACAGCGATATGACTCCACAGAGAGTAAAAGAACTAGTGAGGCTTGATTTCTGTCATTCTGAAGATTTGTCATCACATGTTGTCAAGTCTAAAAACATTTTTTTTTTCCAATAAGCACTGCTCAGATAGTTGGAAAATGAAACGCTAAAACTTTTTGCATCTGCTGCTCTGTTTCACAATTCGAACAATTCTCCACATATCATGTGAGAAATCGCATACTAAACGGGCAATTTAGATTATCCACAGCTCTTCGTTAGGAATTTGCATACCAGAGCAGAGCTGGCGTCTATTAACGGGAAGATGAAATGGAGATTCCAGGATTTCCGTGTTGCTGATAAAAGAGGACGAAATGAAAGGAAGAAATGAGGCAAAAAGAGGGAATTATGATTGTTCTACTTTGCATAAGCCTGATTGTGGAAAAGAAAAATAAAGCCTTTCGTGCTCATTCTGCTTTGTTAGCCTTTGAATGGTGCTAAGATGCTACAAGTATAATTCATGCATATCTGTGGAGTCAACAAAGTCAGTAAGCCTGCACCTGTGTTTTTAAAACTCTACTTTATACTGCAGAGTTGTCTTTTCAAACAGCTTGCACTGTTTTTGCAGGTATATTGGATGTGATCTCATCATCTTAACTTGTGGAAGAAACCTGTTTCAATTAAATTCAGTGGCTGCTTTACAAGATTTTTTTTGAGAATGTTCTGAGTATACCGCCATTGGTTTAAAGCCCGATCTAGATGAGGCCATAAAAAGGTTCTGCCAATTTCCTGTCAGGGGTCGTTGGAGGTTTTAGTGGAGACCTTGGCTCAGAGCTATGTTGCACATTAATTCACTTCTTTCTTTGAGATAAGACCAGTTTTTGCCCCCAGTTCCACACAGAGCACAAAAGAAGGGCAAATGTAAATCACTGATTAAAGGTGTTGAGATGAAAGCTAAAAACCTACCAAACAATACTCATGCTCTGGTGCCCATGTAACCCTAAACCCCTCATTCTTCGAGAATTAAATTTGCACTATAGCATTCATGGAAAGTGGGAACTAATCAAAAAGCAGCCAAACGTTATAGTACATCCCATCAGCTCATTTCCTGTGGGTGTCCTCTGAGGGTTGTCTCAGTTTTCACACATCAGTCTGCAGCTCTACGCTTACTATTGCTTCTCTTTCTTTCCACTGTGGCTGTGGTACTTTGTAAACAGGCATATGTTCCTAAAATCTAACCCTGAAAATCACTGTAAATTATTAATCTGAGGCACCTGTACTAGTGAATCCTTAAATAATGTATTTTATTAGAAATACAACAAATTTATTGTATTAATTGCATCTCAGAATTGCAGAGAATTAAGTCTGTAGATGAATACAAAGAAAAATCTACACACACACACACATGCACATGCACACACACACACACACACACACAGGATACAAATATATGACCTGCCCTTTACAGCACACTGATGCAAGTCAACTGTTATTTTAATTATTAGAGAAAAAGTGTCATATCATTGGATTTTAACAACCCTGTAACATCTAGCTTTCACTGCTTTTTTTCCCAGTGTTATTGATTTGCTCCCGAGGCTGTATTCTTTCTTGTTTCTTTTACAGCAGTAAGCACACTATGCTATAGGTCACCTGCATGGAAACAGAATGAGAGTAGAACAGACATTCCCGTTCAAATCAACATGGCAGAATGGTCAGAGTGGCGGCCGTTTTTATGTGTGCTTTGGCGAATTTGCATTTCCTGGGATAGTGAAGGCATGACCCTGCCTCTGATTGGTTTACCCTGATATTCTCACCCTAACCCTTACCAGTTTCACTCCTTTTGCCTAAACCTAGCCAACCCAACCAATGAAGGCAACGAGCACTGGCCAGTCATCGGGAGAGTAGGATGGGTCATGCCTTTGCTATTCTAGGAAAAACAAATTTGCGTTCTAGCGTTGTAATGGGCTAACTTCTCTATGAACTTCTGTATAAACCAACTAGTAGCAAGTTGCAGTAACCACCAAACAAGCAGTGGAGTACAGAGCATGGACAGGCATCTTTGGTGCCCTATCTCTGTTGCCTTGCTGCTAGAGAGGAATTGAGGATTACTTGACTTCATGGCTTCATTTTTCCTATTGGTAAATAAGAGAATAACAATCATAAGCCATGTTTGGTTATCCATGTCTCTTATGTCAGATGTCAGTGAGATTTTAGTTGAGTTTTGATCACTGGCTTGGAAACACACCAGGACACACAGATGATGTCTGAACTGTTCTAGGCCCAGGCTACATGACGAGTATTGACAAGACAGACAAAAGGAAAACACTGGCTTAGTGCGTACGGTAGGCCAAAAAATGATTATTTTGTGGATGAGCAAGGAGACAACAAGTGTTATCAGAAGAAACGGAAAAGCAGGCTGCTTGGCAACAGCAGTACACACAGACGTGCTGGCAACAATTGCATTTGTGTACTCTAATTATTGCTGTCACTGACCTCCAAGTTGAAGTTTTACACCGCATAGTTTCCCCCTGGGTTGCCACTCTGTCCGCGGACCATTTTTCATCGATACCAATATCTAACGTGTTTCCACACCCTGCAGCAAAAAGCAGTTTCTTTCTCCAGTGTAGTCATTTTCCAAGAATTTAAGGCCATTTGTCTGTCCCTGTGGTTTCTCAATGACAAGTCAAAGAGATGGCTTTACAGGTGAACCTGCTCAGCCATGCTGGACTGAAAAGCACAGCAAAAGCAGGAGACTCCTAGCTCAAAAATTCAAAGGAGCATGACTAAGCATCGCAACAACTTTCAGAGCCTTTTAGCTCAATATGAAAGATGTGATGACATCATTTCATGGCAGGCAAACCTCACGTGGGGAGCACTATGGTGAGCATAAACCTAGCTTTATGCTTCCCATTACACTGCCTACTATATCTGTGTAACATCTTCAGTGATAACTCACTGTATCGACATCTGTCAATAGCTGCTTCCAACTAGGGGGTGAAGCATTAAGAAGTGAAAAAGCAAACAAAACAAAGGAGGCAGCATGTTAACCAAATCTTTTGGATATAAAGTGCTATATTGTCAGACACTGTTTTCGAGCCATACAACTAGCTTTAAACAATTTCTGTGGCTAAAACTAACCAAACCTGAATCAGAGCTTTATGCAGTAAGATGAGCCAACATGTTCTCATCCCAATTTGTCGAACACCGCCGCTTTGTCAGTGGGCTTACACGTCTAAATATAACACGCTAGGTAATCTCCGTTGTCTGTTTGGACAATCAGGGGCAGCGTGTCAATATACACTTGTAACATGCATTGCGTCTTTTCAAAATACACTTCCTGTTTAGTTTTTTTTTTTTTTTTTTTTACAGGAAATGTACAGTTTCTGCTTCTGACATGCATAGTTTTTTTTTCAAAATGAACGTACAAAGTCTGTGATTAGTAGTGATGTTATGCTCAAGCCAGTTTGCTCAACACAGTGTCGATCTTTTGAAGCACAAGTGTTACGAGGCACTGTTTCGATCCCTGCTTCGGCACGCCCACAATCACGTGACTACCAGAAGCGAAGCCTCATTACAGGCAGTCTTGAGGCTTTTCCAGGTCTTCCACTTAGATGCAGTTCTGACACAAAGCCAGCAGATTTCACTGTTCTGACTGTATGAAATGCTTCGAAGCAGTGTGTCATTCTTGAAGCAGGTGTATCAAAGTGGTTTAAAACCTGTTGAACCCTAAAGTCCCCCAATTGGGGACTGCTAATAAAGGCCTGGTGTGTCTCAATGCACTGATCAGAAGAATATAGTGATGTTGCCCATCAAATTTAACAGACTTTTTACATGCCCCAAACTCAGTTTTAACATCAACTAAATAAACAACAACTACTAACTCCAACAACTCCAAACAGCACCGATATCCCGACCCACTCGGTATATTTCAGGCTCTAACTCGACCACACGTTATTCAAAACACACACCGTTCATCTCAAATGAAAGCTGAGACTCCACTCCAAATCACTCTCCCTTTAACCATCACAGAGCTACAGCCCAAAGAACAACAACAACAGAAGTCTCTTTGCCAAAATATATTTGTAATATGGCTCTTACCTTATTAATTTCGCCATAAAATGTGCATTCTGCTGTTCATTCACGCTCCGTTCGTGTACTACCGGAAGTTGTCCGTCATTCAAATGAATCCGGGCGTAAAAAAAGGTTCCGGGGGAACAAAAACAATGACCACTCACAGCAGCCGACATCTCCCCACAACGCGTTCTGCTGACTCTGATTGGCTTACAGTGCTGTCAGTCTCGTTTTGGTGGGTATAGCGTCATTCTATTGGCTCTATCGAATCAAATGAGGTGTCATTCACTCAAATCGGCCAAGCCGTAGCGGAGATACGGGCCGCCAAAGCTCAGAATAGAAACTCAGGTTCAAATGTAGTAGGTGCATATTGGTCAGTTTGGAGTGGGAAAAAAATGAAACGGACAGTTGTATGTGTATACCCTAAACATCAGTAGGGATTTACAGAAACAAAAAATGAAAGATACAGGATTGTCCATGACAAAAATCACATGCAAACCTGGTACAATTTTGGAGAGCTCACCTGAATTTTCTGTATTAAAACCTCTCTTATATTGTTCTGCTGCACTTTATCACAATCAACCTTTGCAGACTTAAAGGAGCTATATGTAAGAAATCTAAAGCAAATAGTCATAAAATCCTCCTAATATGTCACAGAGACTAAGGAATAATGTTCATATAACATACTGATCTCACTGACAACAATAGTACAGCCAGAATATTTGCATCTAAAAAACATTTTTGCAGTCTGCAAATCATGTTTATGTTTTGAATTTGTGTTTTGGCCTGTTGCGCCACCCACCGCCGTCTACCAGTCACACAGTCAGTAGAGACTCAGCATTAGTTACAGTTACGACTGAGCTACAGCAGCATGGCAAGCAGCATTAGCAGTGTCCCGGTACACAGCATTAGCAGCCGGCTCCTCCTCAGCTGTATCCCGGCAGCAGCGTTAGCAGTGTCCTGGTACATAGCATTAGCAGCNCCACGGCAGCCGCCCGTGGGCAAAGAAATCAGTCTCCAGCGTGCCGCTGTCCAGCAACCTCAAATCTGTAGGGGAGGGGGGGCGGACATGACTCGCGGCAGTATTTTGAATTTGAGTGCAGTAACCATTTTGGCCACATTCTTACATACAGCGCCTTTAATGTTCACATATTGTACTATGATGTGATAGAGGTTTAGAGCTGCTGCATCATTCCAAAGGGATACTCATCCTAAAATGCTTTTTTTTCTAGCTGAACCTCAAAATGTTTTATTTGTGCTGTGTGCCATCTTCATTTACTCTTCACATATAACACATATACTGATATTTACACATCTTAACAAATCTCACAAGTGTTCCCTTTACCATGACACCAAAAGCATTCAAATAGACCTTGTGGTTGCAGAGATATATTCATTTCATTATGGGTATGCAATTTTCGAGCAGAGGCCTATAAAATAGGGTCAGGGTTTATGCTTCATGGAGCTTTGATTTCACCATCACTAATGATTAGGTTTAGAAAAAATCATGGTTTGGCTTAAAATTCACATGTAATGGGAAATAAACAGTGGGCTCCCGGGTGAAAGTCAGGGGTTTGTTTGACCCATCCACCTTCTCTCCCGCAACTTCCTTCATATCACAGTAGTTCCTGGCAGCATTACAAACTGCCGCCGCCTGGTGCATACCACTGCACTGCAAAAAGTGCCTCTGTGCATCCATGTCACTGACTTTCACTGACAAAGCGGCAGTATCTGTCAACTTGGCTGGCTGCCTCTAAAATTGATGCAATGCATACTGCCAAGAAAGGTGCCTCTTCAAGTTGGTGCCCTACGCTAACACCACTGACAAAGTTGCAGGCAAGAATGGGCTGGATGAGTGAGCTGACCAAAGACAGAAGAGGGCGTCCAACCAATGGCTTTTAAACCAGCCCTGTGAGGATGTTGTGTTGTGTGGGTAACTGGGTCAATCTTGTTCCCTCAAGGCGAGGGGAATTAATTCACAAGGAAACACAACAACCTAATGTCAAACATGCAACTGGCTACTTTAGCCTTTCATATCTTTTTGTTACATAACAAAAGATACTGTTTTATTGTAGCAGAAGGCAAATTTGTACCATACAATTGGACAGCAGGATGGTGCAGTTTAAAACATATCGGCCCATTTTTAATTGCAAACATAATGTCTGCTTTCCCTGCTTGTTTGTCAAAATACAGCATTTGGTGGCACTGACTGCTTGGCTTCAGTTAACACTATAGTTTTAAAATAAGAATCCCAGGTACACTGGGACAGAGAGGGGTTCAACCTTGAGTTTGAAAATTAGACATTTACAGAAAAAAAATAATTGACTCCTCGTGCTACCCAGCTAATTAAAACCAACCTATCACCCTGTCGCCATCCGTTTCCTCCTTATGCAGAGAGGTCGGCAGCAGAGGCAGCTCTCAGCCCAGGGAGCAGTGGGGGGTGTCCCTTAACTCGCCTTAATTAAACAAGGATAAAAGTGCACCAACTGAGAGGGAGTTTGCAACAGGAAGTTGAAAGACTCTGTATACCTTCATTTTATGGTGAATGGAAAGAAATGGTTGGTCTGTTTTGGTTTTTAAGCCATTTAAGGTTTCTGCGACTTAAAGTAAAAATCTCATTGTCTAGATAGCACGTTGTGTGGTTGTAATTAATGGCCTATTGTGATGTAGTGTTTGTAAAGCTGGTGGCATCTACATCACTTCCATCCATGGAGAACATAAGCAATCAGATGGCGAGGGAGCTTGGAAATCCTCTCCTCGTAATCTCAGGCCAAGAACCACAAGCTGAAATCATTTCAGACCAATGGGACATTTGGGATTAACTAAAACACAAAGGACTGTTTTTCTTCTCCTGTCTTCCAGCCATATCTGGTTTGCGTGTGCCAGTCACTGAGGGGCTGCATGCCAGATCAGTCTGCACAGGCCAATGGAGGCACAACTCAGCAGTTCGCCCAAGTGAATTTTGGGGCAAGACAAGTCCCTCCTGGTGTTTTCTGGAGTTCTGCCTTACAAAGGAGAAGCAGCAGGTCACAGAGGACGACACTCATAGTTCCTCAGTGACAGTAAAGATATGCTCTGTCTTTTACAGTTCGCTACATTTGCAGTAAAGTCACGCATTTGGATGTGCTGACATTTGCTATAAATTTTATATTCTATTTTCCATTTTAACAACTGATCACCCTGTGTAACTTTTTTAATCCTAAGCTTGTCTACTCAAATGTATCCCCTTTTTACATTGTGGTGTTTACAAAAACCTAACCAAGCTGATAGAGTCAAGGTTAATTTATAGGACAGTTTTTATAGAAATAGCCTTTCCCTTCCATTTGGCTGCTTTCATCGTTATCACCACTGGACAGCGAGGAAATGACTATTAAACTGTGCTCAATCATTCAGGAAATTAATTAAAGGCAAAGCCTTGTCTCACTGGGAGAGTACCTGGCACTCAGCAGAGAACCAGCACGCAGTAGCTGCTGTTCAGAAAACAAAGGGACAGCTTTGTCATGTGTATTACACTCTCAAGCGCTCCTGTGAGCCCGCCTATTTGTTGTAAGTCATATAGTGAATTATTAAAACCTGTCACTCTTGTTTCAAAGTGAAAAATGGTAAAATATGTAAATGGTTGAATCCCTATAAAATGTCAGTCCAAAATAAGGAAATACATTGTATTAAGTAGTGTTCATGATGCAGAAACAAATGAACATAAAGTGTAAGTGACAATCAGCCAGATTTGGACACAGCAAAGTGTTCATTTGCTTTGATTTGTGTTGGCAAGCACATCATATTAACAGAATACTTCCCCCTTCCACATGATCATTTGGTACTCAGGCCATGTTACGTTGAGTTCATGCAAAAAACCTTTGCTTTTCTCGCATGCCTGCAGTAAATAAAGAATCCAAAAATTGAGAAAATTTTTGATCAACTTCGTAGGGGTACAAATTAAACAACAGCAGAACTATATCAAAACATCAGTTTACAAACTCTCACACAATTTGTACAGTATAATCCAAATCTCAGTTATCCAGTCGGATGATCAGTACTTCCCAAACAGACAGCCCTTTATGACGGGGAGCTGAGCTAAAAGTGAAACGTATCTATACTATTCAAAGCCAGACTCCATTGACACTCCATTGAAAAACAGTATTTTTACTTTGCTGAACATGGGAGCTGTTCCACTGCCTCCATCAGTTAGTTTGTGTTTTTGTGTGACTTCAGTGTTTAAGAGTTAGCTTGGATCAGAAAAGTCACACAACAACAAAAACAATCTACTGATTGAGGCAGTGGTAGACCAACAACTCCCATGTTCAGCAAAGTAAAATGACTGTTTTTGTCAGTGGAGTCTGGCATTGAAGAGAGCACTGATAATTTTACTGTTAGATCAGTTCCCCGTCCAAAAGGGCTGTAAGTTTGGAAAATACTTGCCAGATGACTGGGCAAGTTGTGTGCAAGTTTGTTAATCGATGTTTTGACATAGTTTTGCTGTTGCTGAACGCAGCCCTCTCTTAGTTTTTGATTTTTCGTTCAGCGGAGGGATGGGTTTCTTCTTTTAAGGTGACTTTGACAGAATTTATGATCATTTCATTATCCAGTTTTTAAGCTAAAGAATTGTGACAGTTGCTGTTAATGTTGAACTCCACTCTGTTTTTCTTGCTTCTCATAAAATATGGACAGTAAAGTTGCACCCTTCTGTCATCATAATATGACTTTGTATCAGTGGCAGACCAAGTTTACAGGCCAAACTTCAATCTCTGAAGCCAGTTGCAGAATTAACTATTTATTGAGCTGCAACATAGACCATGGTTTAACATATTCTGTTTTCTACATCTTTAATTTATAGAGTAGGAACTATAAAGTAGATAACCTGACATGACTTCAGCCACATGACTCTGACCAAATCTGGGTGGGTGAGGAGAAGCAATTGCTCCCAGAAATGGTTATCAGAATCACAAGAGACACCTTTTAATGTTAACTGGAAAGCTTTCGGGTGTGTCAGCTGATACTGCTTGTTTGTCAGACACTATAAATTGTCATGATGTACCAATTCTTTGGCTTTCTCACGAGTAATCCCTCAACTGTCCAATCCTGTGATTTGAGACTCTTTATTCCACAACAGAACACCTAAAGTAAGCAGCTGTATAGACTATAGACATGAGTCCACATTTTAGCTCCATCATTCAGCCTATCAGCCGGAGCCGTCAACCCTGCATCATTACTGTGAGAGAAATATGCTTGTCATTCATTGTTGCTAATGTGTCACCTCAACACTGATTCAGATCTAGCAACTTGTCATGAAGATACATTCTGATAGAGTAACATAATGTCTACTCTATCCTGATACAAGGGAGTTAGTAAAGTTGTTTGTTTTCAGCAAGACGGTCACATCAGTTCCTGAATCATGAAAGAAGGAAGAGGGAAGTGAAGAAAAGGGGGAAACATGTCTTGTATAATGGGACACACCCAGCGCAAAATATTACATTTTGTTACCATTTTGCTTCCTTTATCTGATGTATTTACTGGTGAAAAATGGTGTGGGTTGGAACATAATGCAGATAGGGATCATTTAAGTATAAACTAGCAGGATGAATAGAGAAAGGCAATTTCATTTGGAAGGAGTGCAGGAGAACGAGGTTGTTAAAAATAACTGTGCCTCCATTAAAAGTTAGTTTTCTTTCCTTTTTTCAACATAAGTCTAGATGTATTGTAGGAATTTTTTTGCCCGAAGTAGGCTTAATGTGATTGGATTTGTTTGCTATTACTAAATGGGTGCATAATGGACCATTTATTTTTATTGTGACTATTCCTGTGGAAATGTCAACTTTTTCAGGGGTACAGAATATCTGCAGCTTGCAGACTTTCCCATCATCGACGCAAGCAGATCTATCTTTCTGTCAGTCCAAATGCAGTTTATCCTTGCATCTATGGTTGTTGCAGTTCACAAGTGGAAAACATTGGAGAAGAAGCTGCATCTGAATAGTTTTTTTTTTATCAATATTTGTCATAATAAAAGGGCTAAAACTAACATTAAACAGCCTACATGTCAAATCTCAATTGTGCTGCAATTTTCCACCCTAAGTCCCTCTTCTCTTCATTAACAAGCCCAAAACATTGATTTTTCATAATGCAAATTAAAATTACACCTGTTCTGGACCAAAATGAAATGAAAGCCGTTTCTATGCATGCTGATTTGATGAGCTTTCACACAATCCTCAGTGCACTTTCCTGAAGCTGGCAGAGTTTTCCCCTCAGCCCTGGGGCTAATGAAGCCTTTGCTTGCCTTCCCACATATTGCACATCTTTCAATTTGGGAGACTGATCATTCCAACTGGTCTGATATCTCTGGCCAACCCCTAATTCTCTTTTTTCTTATTTGTATGCATATGCACCTTTCCTAAATGCTCCTCTTTCTACTGCTTTTCTTGTGCGTACAAAGCCTTAACAAATATAAATGGCTCCTTGTAGAACAGCTTGTGCAACAAAATAAGAACTATTATTGCAATCTTGAGGTGCCCACAACTATTGCTGAAGGAGGGGATGTATCACTCAAAGGAGCACAAGTGTTTATCGTAGGATATCTTACAAAAGTAAGATCACTCAGCAGCATCTTTTGTTAAGAGAGCACTTGTAGCTTTAATCAGAACAGCCTCACAAAGTGAACAGATACTGCAGAGAAAATTAAATCAATACCAATTAACGCTTGCCAGTCAACAATTAGACATTAATAACACATTTTACATTACCAGATATGTTTTGGTCTAAAGTTTAGAATGACCAGAATGATGATTGAACACTTTATTGAATTTCTACCAAAGCCAAAGGGATGATTGTGTGATATGTGTGATACTTCAAGACAGTTGTTCAGGCTTGACAGGCTCAGACAATACTGAGCTTAATGAAATGACAGAAATTACATTTGATGCTATACACAGATACGTTACTGCAGTGGATATTCAGTGTCTGCTGCTGCCTGCTCAAAGTGAAGGCAGCAAAGGTTGTCGATTTTCTAAATTATCTCAGGTAATTGATGACAAACTTTGGCATAAATGAAGACAGTATTAAGGTGCTGACACACCAGGCCGACGGTCAGCCGTCGACCAATGTCGGGCCATCGGTGAGCATCTGTCGCCCTAGTTTTTGCGGTGTGTCCTGCACCATTGGCACTTCAGCGTCTGCAGCTTTTCCGCCGAGTGAGCATGTTGAATTGGCGGCAGAGCTTGTCAGTGAGAGAGATCACTGTTCTAAGCTGTTCAGCTTAGCGAATCAGTGCACGAGAAGAGAAACGGAAGTGATGAAAGAAAATAAACGATAAAATCAAGAGGGCACACACAGAAGGCTAATTTTTGATCTGCATCTCATCTGAACTTTTGCTAATATTTTCACAACGCCATGGCCATCTGGAACGAAGACACTGAAGACCAGCTGATCACAATGATTCAGGAGAGGCCAGCTCTGTACGACATCACAGAAAACATTATGCCAACTGAGTAATGAAAAGAGAACTCTGGCGTGAGATTGAAAATAAGCTTGTTATATCGGGTAAGATTTTCTTTTTGACGATTGAGCTCTTTGGCAGGAACTGTTCGTAATTGTTTGCTAGCTCACGCATGATTAATAAGTTCTTTCTTTTTGTTTTTCAGAGAAAGAGCTCAGGAAGACATGGGAATCTCTGTGAACCCAGTATACCCGGTACAAGAAACTTGTACCCTCAGGAAGTGTTGGAGCACAGAAGACTGGCAGGCAGCAGTGGATACTGACCCGGCTGCAGTTTTTGGAGCCCTACACAAAATGGAAGGAAACCTCCTCCAACCTAACTATCGTGGTAACTGAACCCTTTTATTAGTTGAGTAAAAAGAAAACATTGTTTCTTTCTTCTGTCATTTACATTTAACATCTGATCATGATTGGTTTCACAGACCCGCTGCTTCTTCCCACTTTAACCTGAATAACAAACTGGGGCCAGCTGGGAGCGGCTAGCGGAGCGTTAGCCGCAGCATGACCAGAGGGAAGCACAGCCACTTAGCCTCCGCTAGCCTCCCAGCTAGCCCCGGCTCTCCGTTTGGATCCAACCAGAGCACCGAGCCCTGGTTTGTTATTCAGGTTAAAGTGGGAAGACGCAGCGGGTTTGTCGGGCAGCTGAGTGAATTGGAGCCTGCGGAGGTAACACTGGGACCGTCTGGATGCAAAAATGAGAGTCAAAAAGTAATCATGTTAAATTATCGTGATCTCAATATTGACAAAAATAATCGTGATTACGATTTTTGCCAGAATCAAGCAGCCCTAGTTTGTACCCCTCTTTTCACATGTATCCTTTGGTACATTAACTTGGTTTCACTCTCTCATTATCTTCCACAATTGTGAATTTATTTTGTCACCCTCAGATGGCACCAGCAGTCATAACTGGACCAGCTCCTCAGAGGAGCCCTGCTTCTTTGAGGCTGAACAAAGACCCAGCACTCCCCTAGCGGAATCCACCATCTGTTGAGCAGAGTCCACACCTACACTCACCAGAGAGGAGCCACTGCCAAGCACCTCCAGCCAGTCAAGCACTCCGAGGCCTCGGGTGAAGCGCAGCAGGAAGATGCTGGACGAGTCCATCAATGAGGAGTCATCAAACTTGATGCGCACCATTGGTCAAACCCGGGAAAAGTTAGCTTCTCAGGAAGAGAACAATGATGCCATCCATGCCTACTGCAAAAACACTGAGCACAGAATGCGGAAGTTGCCCCCACATTTACTGCCATATTTCCAGCACAAGGTGGACAACTGCCTCTTCAAATATTCGGTGGACCAGAGCCTGGCATCAGAAACCTCTGACAGACAGTTCAGTTATCTGTAATGTTGGATGTGGCAACAAAGTTGTAGCAGATTTAAATAATTCCTTTTAAAGCTGTGCTACGCAGTTGATTGTTACATTTATAAGAATTTCATTGTTCCATTGTCCTGCACATTTGATAATAAAACACTCTGACTTCAGAGTGTACTTTCAATGACTTTGAGAGAGTGTACTTTCAACAGATTGAACTCCAGACAAGATAGTATCATGCAAAATAACTTTATTTTGTATTTTTAGACTACAGCCATAGACCTGAAACCACAGCACACACACACACACACAAGTAGTGTTCTTGTCAGTCAGACACTACAATATCCATTACAGGAAACAGGATAGGCATACACATTTCCTATATTTTGTGCCACTGAAAAGGCACTGCACTGATATCAGACATGAAGTAATGGCATAGTTCATCCCTGTGCTGCTTGGCTCGTGTGGTAGCATTGGTTGTGTGTGGCAGGGAAGTCTGCTGTAGGTCAGGGTCTTGTCTCCATCTTCCTGGGACAGTGTCATGATTCAGTCCTTCCTGGTCAACAATCCCTGCCATGTATTGGTCACAGCTATCGGTCTGCAGGAAGTTGTGCAGAGCACAGCAAGCCAAAACAATGTCCTCCACTGTGGCAGTGTCAGTGTTAATGGTGGTTAGAAAGACCTGAAAACGATTGGCTAGGATTCCAAAAGTGTTTTCTACCACCCTCCGAGCTTGTGACAGCCTGTAATTGAAGATGCGTTGCTCTACAGATAGCCTGCGGTTCGGATATGGCTTCATGCGGTACTCCTTCAAGGGAATTGCCTCATCTGCCAAAGTGCAATAACGAACCAGCTGGTCAGAAGCAGGAAGTGATGCAGGGACAGGGATGTTGGATGCTCTCTTCTCCAGAGCATCCTGCAGTGAGCATCCATCAAACACTCCACCATCAGAAATCCGCCCATTGCAACCAACATCTCCATAAAGGAACTTGTATTTGCTGTCAACCAGTGCCATTAGGACTATGGAAAATGTATGCTTGTAGTTGTAGAATGTTGATCCAGTTCCTGGTGGGGGGCGAATGTTGTTGTGAATCCCATCCAGAGCACCTAGACAGTTTGGAAAGTTTCACTGAACCTGGAATCCATCGGCTACTTGCTGCCACTCTTCAATTGTGTCTGGGCATTGAAAAACAAGAAAATACAATGTAAAACCCATGATGGCTAGTTTCATATGTCAGACCCCTGATAACTCGTAGTCATGTGGCCATGTGTCACTGTCCAAATGCCTACAGACAGCACTATAAACCGCATATCACACATACCTTCAAATATTTCTCTTTTAATACCTGGTAGATTGCTGTACAGGTTTCAGGAACCAATTGCGGATTTGTTGATACTCCCACTCGGAACTGGTAAGAAAGGCCCCTGTAAATATTAACAAGCACATAACTCAGTTGTCTATACTACAGGATTCCTACACCTTTTCCAAGGTCAAATCATGTACTTTTCAGGCATTTTAGGGTGCATTTTCAAGCTTTTCCAGCACCTTACAGCTAAGGTAAATTACATATTTATATACAGTACATACAGTATATAATGTTACTGATTATTGCGCTTCTTCGTCACATTAAATTAGAGCATAATATACATATTTACATTTTTCATTTAGCAGACGCTTTTATCCAAAGCGACGTACATCTGAGTACATATATATACATACCCAGCCATCAAAGTGTCTCAAGACGTCTTAAGATGTGTCTTAAGACACATTTGTTGAGATGTCTTGAGACGTCTTGGTAAGTCAAGACATGTCTATAAGACNAGTCATCAGTCGTTCCCCAACGGAGATACAATCCCGGTAGTTAGTGTTTTGCCTCTGGATGATTGGACTGACAAGTCGAACAAAATCTTTAAAATCGGAGGTTTCTTTTGTCTCCAGCTCTTGACACAGGTTCGAGAAAGTCCCTTGAGCCTGTTGCTGTAGTATCCATGATTTCACCCATTTTGTGCAGTTTCTCCTTACTTTTCCTCTCCACCTCTTCCTTTCTTCTTCCACAAGCAAAAGACCAAGGGCTGACAGCAAAAGACCAAGGGCTGACAATGTCAGTGCCATTTGCAATCAGACATTTTAGTAGCTATACCAAACAGTCTGTGGCGAGCGAGAGTGGTGTGAAAATGCTAGGCAACCGCTAGCTACTTTGTTTATCTCACGCATTCCTCGGACTTCCAGTTTCCCAAGTTATTTCCTCTCACGCAAGCGTAAAACGTACTTGCTAGTTGGCTGTCGGATGTAGTCTTTGTAGTGTGTTCAAATGCAACTGACACAGGCCAACGTGAGGCAACGTGAGGCAATGTGAGGCGACGTGAGACGACGCAACAGTTGGCTATCGTCGCCGCTAGTTCTTTGATGTCGGTTTGGTGTGTCAGCACCTTTAGGTGCCTGTCTACTAACAGTATTTTTTTCCTGTTAGAAACAAAGAAAGCAATCCCAATAAACAGAGAGCATCCCATGTTTTGGTTGAACAACCTTCTCAACTTGTGACTGTCAGCCAAATGCATCTGTAGTTGCTTGTAGTAACTTCGGTAAATACTCAACACTATCTCAAACCAGGTCATCAATATTCTCAGAACCCATCTGCTGTATTCTGCGTCTGACTTCCGGCAGACGGCGATACAGCCTCTGGGGGCAGACCCCTGATTTTTTGGCATTCCAGTTTGATTTGGGCGGAGGAGGCGAATTTCCGTATTCGACTTCCGTTTATATATAAGTAGCTAAATATGCTGAAACATTGCGATGGATTCAGAGTTTGCAGTGACGCCAATTATGTTCCGCCTCGTTAGTTCACCGCACGGACCGTTTTACCTGGCAACAACTGCAGCCGGCTCAAATGTGATTGGTCAATATCACGTGGACTACAAACAGCCTAGCACCGGAAACCAGGGCTCTTCCGCTCTTCTTCTGGAGGCAAGATCTCCAGGGTTTGCCTACAGACTCTACATCCACTGAATGTAGAGTCTGTATAGAGACTAGGTCATCCAATACTGATGCTTTCTCATACCCCTTAGCATATGATACTGAGGCCAAAGGCACCCTTCAGCGTCTGGATGTGACGCAAAGCTTTGGGTTATAAGTACAGAAATATGTCAGTTATGACAAATGTATGTGAAGGACGTTTAACAGCACTGACTTTTAGTTTCACGCAGGACACAAACAGTGCTCTCCTGGGTGAAAGTCTCCATCCACCCCTCCTCCCTCACACCCTATGCCCCACTATGTCAGTTGTTGTAAGTATCAAATATTGCCACCAATGGATTTACATTGGATTAAATTGATAGCCCGCCTTGTAGAGACGCCAAAGGGTACCTTCAGCATCAATAAAATGTTAGCATTTGATGACCTTGGATAGGAACGGGCTGAAATGGTTGATAATTAACAAATAAGTATGTATTTAAAACTGATTAAAGTAAAACTGAAGGCTTTTTCAAAGACACCTACAGTGGCATGCAAAAGTTTGGGTACCCCTGGTCAAAATTTTGCTTACTGTGAGTAGTTAAGTAAGTAGAAGATGAACTGATTTCTAAAAGGCATGAAGTTAAAGATGACACATTTCTTAAATATTTTAAGCAAAAATACTTTTTAATTTCAATCTTTGACAGTTTAAAAATAACAAAGGAAAAGGGTCAGAAGCAAAAGTTTGGGCACCCTGCATGGTCAGTACTTAGTAGCACCCCCTTTGGCAGGTATCATAGCTTCTGAATCTTACTTGTTCTTGTTTGGGTTTTTTTTACCCATTCTTCTTTTCAAAGGTTTCTAGTTCTGTGAGGATCTTGGCCCATCTTGCATGAGCTGCTCTTTTGAGGTCTATCCACAGATTTTTAATGATGTTCAGGACGGGGGACTGTGAGGGCCATGGCAAAACCTTCAGCTTGTGCCTCTTGAGGTAGTCCACTGTGGATTTTGAGGTGTGTTAAGGATCATTGTCCTGTTGTAGAAGCCATCCTCTCTTGATCTTCATCTTTTTTTTATACAAATGGTGTGATGTTTGCCTCCAGGGTTTGCAGGAATTTAACTGAATCCATTCTTCCCTCTACCTGTGAAATGTTCCCCGTGCCACTGGCTGCAACACAAGCCCAAAGCATGATCGATCCACCCCTGTGTTTAACAGTTGGACAGGTTATTTTTCATGAAGTTCTGCATCCTTTATTCTTCAAACATACCTTTGTTCATTGCGTCCAAAAGTTTTATTTTAACTTGATCAGTCCACAGGACTTGTTCCCAAAAAGCATCAGGCTTGTTTAGATGTTCCTTTGCAAACTTCTGACACTGAATTTTGTGGTGAGGACGCAGGAAAGGTTTTCTTCTGATGCCTGTGGATAGTCTCATTCATCCAAGTCATAGTTATCTCAAGGCAGTTGAACTGAATGCAACTGGACTTGGTTTTGTCTTAGAAGACGTTTCACCTCTTATCCAAGAGACTCTTTTACACCTCTTTCAAACCATCTGTCTTCCCTGTCCAAAATGTGCACATTGCTGTCTTCAAAGGAGTGTACTTTCTCCTTGAGGTGTAAATAGACAGCTGAGTCTTGCCCTGATGAATTAGCCCTTCTGTGATGGCCCATGCGTTTGTTTAGTGGTTGTTTTGTTTCACCAATGTACAAGTCTGGGCATTCCTCACTGCATTGGACAGCGTACACTAGGTTGCTCTTCTGAGTGTGTGGTGTACGGTCTTTTGGGTGTACCAGCCTTTGTCTGTGTGTTACTGGGTTTGAAATACACTGGGATGCGGTGTTTGCTGAAAATCCTCCTGAGTTTTTCCGATACCCCAGACACATAGGGGATGACAATGTTATTGAGCTTGCTCTTTTCTTCATCACTCACCTTATTCTTTCTGGAACAGGCTGCTGTTTTCACAAAGGTCCAACTGGGATAACCACACGTTTTTAGAGCCTCCCTCAGATGTTCATGCTCCTTCCCTTGGGCCTGAGTGCTGGTAGGTACGTTATCAGCTCTGTGTTGTAGGGTCCTGATAACACCTTGTTTGTGTTCCAGTGGGTGGTGAGAATCGAACAGCATATCTGGTCTGGACTGAGCTTGGTTCTGTTGTGGAGGGTGTTGTCATGTATCAACCGTTGCCTGACTGTTTCCACCGCCTCCATGGTTGGAATGCAAGTGAACAGGGAGGTCACATCATAGGATACCATGGTATCATCTGGATCCATTTTTAAACCTCTTACTTTGTTCACAAAGTCTATGGAGTTCTGGATATGGTGGGGCGTATTGCCCACCAAGGGAGCCAGGATGTTGGCTAAATGTTTGGCAATGTTATACGTGGCCGAGTTAATGCTGCTGACAATGGGTCTGAGGGGGGCCCATTCTTTGTGAATCTTGGGGAGCCCATATATGCACGGGATGGCATCTTGGGGGTACAGGCGGGGATATTGTAGGCGATCAATGGTGCCCTCTTTCTGTAGTTTTTGTAGGCATTCTATTGTCTTTTTCTTGTAAACACTGGTTGGGTCTCATTTCAGCGATTCATAGGTGTTAGTATCACTGAGTAGTGTAGAGACAATATTGTGGTAGTCAGATGTATTGAGAACTACCATACATCTCCCTTTATCTGCTGGAAGAATGGTAATGTTTGAATCCTTGCTCAGGGATGTCATGGCTTTCCTTTCCTCAGTAATGAGATTGGAGGGTGGGGGCTTAGCATTGGACAGAGCTGCTGACACTTTCAACCTAAGCTGCTCGGCTTCGGTTTCTGTCAAATTGTTTTACCTTATAGCTGATTCTGTAGCTGTGATAAGATCAACTATATGGTTTTCTTCTGATGACTCTGCCGTGAAGGTCATATTTTTACAGGTGTCACTACACAGTAGAACAGTGCACCATTACCCCAGAGTCTGCTAAATCTTCCTGCAGGTCTTTTGCAGTCAAACAGGAATTTTGATTTGCCTTTCAAACAATCCTAGGAACAGCTCTTTCGGAAAGTTTTCTTGATCTTCCAGACCTCAGCCTGACCTTCACAGTTCCTGTTAACTGCAATTCCTCAATTACATTAGGAACTGAAGAAACAGCTACCTGAAAACACTTTGCTATCTTCTTAGTCTTTTCCTGCTTTTGTGGGCATTAGTTATTTTAGTTTTCAGAGTGCTAGGCAGCTTTTTGGATGAGCCCATGGCTGCTGATTGATAGGACAAGGTGCCAGGAGTCAGAATATTTATAAAGCTTTGAACTTTACATCTCCTGGTCTTTCCCACTGATGATTGTGAACAAGCCAGAGCCCTAACAAGCTAATTATGGTCTGAGACCCTGGTTAAAGTTGTCCGAGAGCTCAAATGTCATCCAGACTTTTGCTTGAAGCTGCTTTCCTTTTTTAACTCTAAAATTGTACAAGACAAAAATAAACCACTTATCTTGCTTAAAATGTGTCATATTTAACTTCATGCCTTTTGGAGATCAGTTCACCTTCTACTTACTTAACTATTGACAGTAAACAAAATTTTGACAAGGGATGCCCAAACTTTTGCATGTCAACGTACATGGTCTGTGGGTGTTTAACAGCTGCCATCACCAAGTTATGAGCACCCACGTTACATTCGGCTGAGAACGACCAGTTAACACTCACTCGTTAAACTAAAACGCCAGACAGTATTGTACTTTTCTATTTGTGATACTGATTTATTTTGTGGTCAGTGCCTGAGTCAGAGCAATTAACATTATATGTCACAATAATGCCACAGTTACTTAATTCATTCTTTAGGACAATCACAGCCCCTAGACAATAACGTTAGTCCACTATCGTTAGCTACATTACCTAAGCGGTGTTAACTTAGATGACATTACTTGTTTCACAATTAGTATTTCACTTTGGGTCAGTCCATCTCAGATGAGCCCAGAGAAGTTGGAGGTGTTTCTGGATGTTGTTGATATATGGCTTTAACTTTGAATGGTAGAGTCTTAACTTGCATTTGTAGATGCAGCGACAAACTGTGTTCACTGTCAATCCTTTTCTGAAGTGTTCCCAAGCCCATGTAGTAATATCCTTTATACAACCATGTTGTTTTTAATGTAGTGCTGCCTGAGGAGTCAAAGGTCACATCCATTCAGTGTTGGTTTTCAGCCTTGCCCCTGATGTGCAGATATTGTTTTCCAGACTCGTTGAATCTTTTAATGACATTATTGATTGCAGATAGTGAAATCTTAACTTCCTTGTAGTTGTTTGTTGAGAAATGTTCTCATAACATTTGTCTGATTTCACAAAGTGAGCACTCTTGCGTCTAACTAACTGAGCCGTTTGAGGATGCCTCTTTCATATCCAGTCATTAAATGTGTTACCAGTTAATCTGTTTAACTGTGGAATGCTCCACAAAGGTGTTTTAAGCATCCCACAACTTTCACAGTCTTTTGTTGCCTCTGTACCAACTTTTTTGGATAGTGTTGCAGGCAACAAATTCAGAATGAGTGCATATTTACAACAAGCGATACAGTTAATCAGTTAGAGCATTAAATATCTTGTGTTTGTACTGTATTCAGTGGGATAAAAGTCAAATAAGGTTTGCAAATCATTGCATTCTGTTTTTTTTTATCACACTATACTGCAACTGTGACATATCATGGTGTGTTTTTTAGATGTATGTATGACCGCCACATAACTGGATAATTTTGTAACATTATTTACATGTGGGATAAAAAATGTGTACATGATGACATTTTCCCCTTATGTATTTATCAAAAGTATCTCCGGTATGATATTGGGGGACACATGTACATTCTGGCTCAGGCACTATGGGTACTTAAGTTGGCGACTTTCTGTCATATATCAGAAGTCTGAGGAAGAGCCGTGGGCTTGAACAATCTCTCTGCATTAAAATCCCTCTAAACGGAAGCTGCTTGGTGTGCAAACTAATTTGTTTTCTGTTTTACACAGCCTCCCAACTTTTTCGGAATCGGGGTTGTATATATTTTCTGGAGCATGGTGTTGACAGTCTAGTCACACGCCAGAGAATTGAGAGCATTTTCTGCAATGTGCAACCCACCTAGGGTATGTGTTGGGCAAGACTGTAAGGATTGATTTGATTTGTTTGGCATTACATTATCAATTGACAATTCACTACTCCCTGCTGGACCTTTGTTAGGCCTACTATTATTTAGCATAACAAGACTTTGGACATCTTAAAGCAGCCATTTGATTGTCTGTAGATTTAAAAACGCCCACCTCCAGAAAGTCTTGTTAGTTTTCTGTTTCAGCAAAAACAACTGATCCCTACTGTTGTTTCATTGTTACATAATGACAGCACATTGTGTCCTTTTCAAACTAACTTCTGTGCTT
Source organism: Epinephelus moara (assembly GCF_006386435.1). Taxonomy (NCBI): domain Eukaryota; kingdom Metazoa; phylum Chordata; class Actinopteri; order Perciformes; family Serranidae; genus Epinephelus; species Epinephelus moara. Next base: position 29,043,577 of record NC_065514.1, read on the forward strand.
AAAATTCTTTAGATATCCATGAGCTTGATGATAGGGGCTGTACTGTATGTGCCAACTCATGAACCTCTGCTTCTTGAGTTTGATAGAGGCTTCCACAGAGAGGAAATGGAAGTGATGGGTGACATTGTAGCGTTTAGGGAAGCTGACGGCAAGTCAAGACAGCAGTTCTGGATGAAATACAGGGGGCTAAATGGAGTGGCAAGCCAAGCCAGAGAGGAGTTATAGACCTGCTCCGACAGCTACTCTGGATCCAGCAGCCGCACATAAGTCTGAGGTCAGACAGCATCCGATGCAGATGGAAAATGCAAATCTACCTGATCACTGAAGGCTGCTAGCACCGGTATTATTGCTTAATTTCTGAAGCCATAAAAAAAGCCTGTAAAGTGAAGAAAAGGGGAATGAAGGATAAAAAGATAACTCTTGTAGTCAGACCTTTAAGTTCTGTGTAAGAAATAATTTTCCTAAGCCAGTTGTCCTTTAGATTATATAATTGCCGTGCTTTTACAGTACTTTTATACCACTCTAATAAGCTATTCAGTTACTATAAATCATAAAGCCGGACGTCCTTTAAAGGGCAACAGGTCACCTTATTAGCTGCCTGGGAATTGTACTGCTGAATTAGAATGAGGGATACCATGACCAGCCTGTCATAGAGGCCACTGAGGAGCATAGGGAGTGGTGGTGGGGCAGAACAGGGCATAGAGATGTAGATTGAGGGAATAGATGGAGAGATGATGAGAGAATGTGAGACAGCGGCTGCGTAGTGGTACTAACATGTGGGAAAAGCGTGAAAGGGAGGGTGAGGGAACAGGTGAGTGAGACGATGAAAAAGTGAGACAGAGTGGGGGACAGAGAGAGAGACATCCTGGAGTAAGCGATTGGAGCTGTGCTCCCCTGTTGTATGCACCAGATGGTGTTCATTGATTATTCATTGCATGCGATGGATGTCACTGTCACCGCACACGGCTCTGCTCCATTCTGCTCTCTACCTCAGTGCACCTAGGGGCAGAGATGGGGGTGGGGAGAGCTGCATGGGGCTGTGTGTGGATGTTGCAGGGGTTTTCAAACTGTATCACGGTATCTCTAAACGCAGCACACAAATGTGGATGTTCCAATTTATGCATGTGCATTTGCACAGACATACGTACAGGGATCAGTGGGGTTTAGACTGGAATGTGAAATTGGTTTAGGATTAGTCATCAACCTGCTGCCGATTGGTGTTCAGGCATCAGTAGATAAGTATTAACCCTGCATGCGTCTGTATGTCTGAGTTCAGGTCGATTTAATATGCATGATGTATCATAATGTTAGTATAAGGACTGATGTTCGTCATGATTTTGAGGCTAATCTGTGATTTATACCCCAAGTTTAGAGATGTATAGATGCATCAACAGACATGCAAACAAAATGACACCAAAGAGTTCAATCACTAACACTCGTCGACTTTCTCCCACAGACCTTGGCCGAGCTGTTTCACTCCATCTCTCTGTGATGGAATCCACGATTGCTCTGTCACTCCCAATTTGCATTCTTGATGACTGAGGCAGAGACGGCGAGGGATAAAACGTGGCGGGGAGTCGGTGTCGGAGACAAGCAGCATGATTCCATGAGGAGATGAGAAAGAGGCGCGCGTGGTGTTTATGCGCGTGATGTAACCTTTTTAAGAGTGCAGGACAGGGATTGTACGCGTGATTGAGGTGGAGAGGTTGAGCACATAATTATGCGTTGATGGTGCAAAGGGGGCAAATTGCCTGGAGCTATCGATCCGGTTACATCAAATGCTGTTCTCACTGCTTCTGTCGAGACTTGTGGTGTCAGGTGAAACTGAGTAATCAGACTGCCCTGACAGGATTCCTGCAGAACAGCAGCTGAGTAAAATGGATGAACACAGCGCCAAATGAGTTTCCAAATTGAAGATATTTGACAATAGCCTGGCATTCTGTGTGAGCCGGCCCTTACGGTATTAAAGTAATTGTGATATTGACATCTTATGGTGGCGTCGCCAGGCAGTCACAAATCAGGGAAGATACTAAAACCTGCACTGCTGTAATGACTCTCTCCACAGGTAAGGGATCTGTGTGGCTCCGTTTGAAGTCTCTTATCAGCGGCAGGTGGCAATTTTGAAAACATGCAAGTCTCTGTGATAGTCCGAAACAAGTTAGGATGGGAGTTCTTTGTCAGTGCCACTCTTTAATTTCAATCACCCACATCATTTTGATTTTGTCCCCTTGGTATCATTCCAGGTGAACAGCCGATACTGAATAATTCATTGTTCTGTCACAGCCTGTCCTCAAATCATCTGGAAGCGGGGATTAGAAATGCCTGCACTGAATCAGAACCCATGAGTCACCACTCACCAAAGACTAATTTAAAGTCACTGAAGATCCTAATCTCAAGAATTTTAGTCACTGCTCACATATTTTGTTACAAAAGAGGCATCTGAATGACGCACCTTATCTTCTTACGCAAGATTTTTGTACACTTTTCTTGACTTTCATGCTAAAGAAAGACATTTCCTGAGATGAAAAAAAAAACAGCTTTTGTTTAGCTGAAAGAACATTTTCAGGCTTGAAAAATCAATGTCCCATGGATTTTTGTAAAAATCTAACACAAACAAGGATCAGGCATAAACACATTCTGCCCATGTGGAGACCATATATTATTGAAAATCAGTGCGGTGAACATGTGACTGGCTAACAGGCTGGAGCTTGTTGCTCTTTGCTTCCCTGTGATGATTGGCCAGTGTCCCCGAAGAGAATACTGGCACAACTCAAACATGAACAAGAGTGTGAAATCTCCTGTGTGCACAGATGGCACACATTTTGTCACCACAGCTTGTTAGTAATACATACCCGCACGCAAATACGCACCCATGTGCAAGTACATGGGAACACGCACGAGGCTTGACCCCTGGCAAAAGACCACCCATGTGGCCAAAATGTGTGTGCTGCATGCGGCACAACTGTCATCACTACATGTGGCCACTTAAGTGTGAAAGCAAGTGTATGCTTTCTGGGACACAGTTATGGGTAATGAGGATAAGACAACATTCACGCATCTATACACACACTAATTATGCGCCCATAAAGACACAAATACAGATTGCCTAAAAGCCTTTTGACTTTTGAGATATAGAAATGGTGGGAAATATGAACAGTGCTTTGCTCATTAGTCCTCAGTAAGCCCTCAGGCAGTCAGGGGTTTAAAGGTTCAAAGCAGATGCTGTTCTGGTCTGATAGAATTAGATCCAAAATAACCTGATGTGAAAAGAGTGATTTCTGTTCATGTGCTGAGCAATCAGAAAGGATTCAGATCTCTTTGCCTTTTTTTTTTTTAACATTTTGTTATGTTGCAGCCTTTTGCTAAAATTGTTTAAATGGGACCTATTATGCTTTTCCTTATTTGCTGTCACATATAATTTTACAGTGTTGGATGTTCATATTAAGCTTAACCAAGGTTTCAGTCAATGAAGTCAAAATATGTAACGCAGAGCAAAAACCTCAGGCTTCAGGCCTTTCGGAATACTTTGTTTATAACACTATTCCTACTTTGGCCACAAGCTGATGTCAGCTCGGGACAGATTTCTTTACATGTTCATCTGCTCCATGCAGCACTAGCCTGCAATGCTACATGTAACTACATGCTAACATTAGGGAAACATGTAAACTTTCGCTGTGATTTCAGATCATATTCTTGTTGAAACATGTCCAGTTGTGTTAAGAGGCTTTTATTTGTGATTTTGAACAGGAGGAAGTCCTGCTTTACTCTGTTACAGTCATTCACTGACTGCAAATACACCGCTACATGTAGCTACATGCTGACGTCAGGGAAACATGTAATCTTGGTTGCTGAACTTGATATTACTCCCTGATTTTGGAGCATATTTGCATGGAGAGTTTGACATCATCTTAGATCTCATTTCTTTGAATCTAGGAAAAATGATTTGCCAGCAGCAATAAATTTGGGACCTATTATGATTTTCCTTATTTTGTTAATTATATAGGCTGTAGTGTTACAGTAAAGGATGTTCATATTAAGCACAACTAAAGTTTCAAATAATGTAGAAGTGTATGTAAATGTAAAAGTAATTCTTGTGAGAAAAAACCTAAGGGGGCGATCACACAGAAATGAGACGCTAGAGACGCGGACGCTTCAAAGACGCCTGAAACGCTGGAAGCACTTATTCAGTGCGAGCTAGCTACTGGCATCTGACGCTCAAAAAGTTGAAAATATTTTAACTTTTCAGCGTCTATGCGCGTCTAAAAAGACAGTCTACAAAAACGCGTGTCTAAAAAGACGCCGTAAAAACGCCCGTCTAAAAAGACGCTTGAACGCCGGTCAGACGCACCGTATCATAGGAAAACAATGGTTTTACTGGCGTTGCGTTTCTGGCATTTCATCTGGGTGAGATCACTCCCTTAAGCTTCTGACCATTCTGAATACTCTGTTTCCAATAGCTTTTTCTACTCTGGCTATAATATGATGTCATAGTGAGTGTAAATTTGCCTGATCCCAGATTATACACTGCTGGAAAGAAAGTGCCGTTATCCTCGGTTACAGTCTTTCCCCTGCTGCAAGTACAGTGCTAATGTGGTGGCGAAAAGGCCCAGAATGAGGCCCAGAAATACTTGGCCCTTACGGTCAAGTATGAGGCAGAACATGTTTATCAGAAATTGAGCAACCCTGAATGGTCTCACTCTGGGGAGAAGTCTTAGAACAGAGTGACCTGGCAAACATTGCAATGGAAAACATTTTGGTTTGAAAAATTATGTCGTTGGCAGAACAAAGTGTGGTGGAATGCCAAGTGAGACAACCATATTAACGAGTTCTAGGAAATGGCAGGAAATCACACACACACACACACACACACACACACACACACACGTGGAAAGCTAGGTATGATGCTTCTGAGGAAGAGTATAAGAGTGTACTGTGTGAACTGCTCTACGGAGCTGTCTCGTTGTTGCAGTATGTGACGTTTGTATCTGTGTGTTCAATAAAATCCTGCAAGGCTGGAAGATCGATCCTTTGTCATAAGACTCTTTCTTCAACACTAACATACATGTAGCTACCTGCTAACGTGAGAGAAACATATAATCTTGGTTGCTGATGTTGTTGATTTCTCCCAGATTTTGGATCATATCCCTGCTGGAACATGTCAGTTTGTTTTAAGAAACTTTTATTGGTAATTTTTGGTGGTAGAAAGCAGACGTTGCGCTAGACTTTTTTGTCGCCGGTCATTTTGACCGACGGGGTCATAAAAATCTAATAATCTAATAATCCATAATCTATTTTTACCGGTCATTTTAATTTTCGTTTTTAAATAATAATAAAGATATTCAAAGACATTTAGTTTTCATTCGTTCGTTTTTAATAAATCCAACAAGCAAGTTATAAAGTGTGCATTAATAAGGACATTAACGAAAAGATGAACAGACATCCACACACCCGTGCCATTAGGCTTCGCCCTGGACACACCGGACGGCACTAACGCGTCACTAACATGTCTGTCCAGGGCGTTATGTAGTTATGCCTGTAGGCTTGGTGACACAAAATTAAAATTGTAATGAAGTGATTAGGGTATTGAAAAATGTGTTCGGTTTATGCACTGTTGTGTTATTTTAAATTATAAACACGGTATTTTCTCCTCACGTTCCTCAGTGCATGCTGTTATTTTATTTTGAAAATTGGCCGGATTCTCTCGTCGTTTCTGTGTCCGACTTCCTGTTTGGTACGATCCGCTCGATCCAGCTTGACAGAAGCGCTCGCGGCTCACGTGAAAAATAGACCAGACGCCGAACTGAAGTGCTGCCTCCGCAGGCGCTCCGCTCTGCTCAGTGGCCTGTGTGGACAGTCAGATAGGTTAACATGGGCGCCGATTGAAAACTGCCTCCGCTGCTGGGCGGTGCGCTTCAGTTCCGCGTCCGGTGTGTCCAGGGCATTATGTCAACTACGCTACATGAAGCAGATGAATGACTTTTTCTCTGCAGTGTGAAAACGGCAGCCACTTAAAACACTGACTGTGCACTCTGCCGCCAAGTGGACAGGGGTGGTAATTGCAACCGGTCAAAATGGCCGACGGCCTTCAGATTTTCCGGTCATTGTTGTAAAAAAACGGTAAATGACCGAGAATATCCGGTTAACGCGACCTCTGGTAGAAAGTGACACTATCTTCTGTTAGCCTCATTCCCCTATCTACAATGATTGAATGGGACACCAAGATGTGGAAGACCCAAGAAACGCTGACCAATTACAGCAGACCAAGCTTATTCAGAAGGGGGGCTTAAAAAGACAGGTGCTAAAATTGAGCATTTCAGACAGAGGATGTGCACAAGCATAGAACATGTCCACACAATGAGCATAGTAGGCCCTCTTTAAAATATTTTCTCCTTTATCAGTCTAAACTCAGTGCCACAGAGTGACAAAGCGAACATAGGATTGTCAAACTTTGTAAGTTTATTAAAAAGAAAAAAAAGTGAAATCACTTTAACATAAGTATTCAGACCCCTAACTCAGTTCTTGAAGCACCTCTGGTAGCAATTAGAGACTCAAGTTTTCTTGGACTGCTGGATTAAGTTGTTACAGGTTGGATGGGGACTGGCAGTGGATAGAAATTTTCAGGTCTCTCCAGAGATGTTTGATTGGGTTTAAGTCCAGGCTCTGGCTGGTTCACTGAAGGACATTCACAGAGTTGTCCCTAAATCACTCCTGCTTTGTCCTGGCTGTGTGATTTTCCTGTTCCCTAAACTCTGTCCAGTCTCCTAGTCCCTGTCACTGAACCCCCCACCCCAAAGCATGACCCTGCCACCACCATGCATCACTGTTAGGATGGTGTTGTGCAAGTACTGAAGCTGTGCCTGTTTTTTTTTTTTTTCCAGACATGACGCTTTGAGGCCAAACAGTTCAACCATGGTTTCATCAGACCAAAGAATATTGTTCCTCACAATCTGAGAGTCCTTTAGGTGCTTTTTTTTTTTTTTTTTGCAAACTTCAGGCTTTCATCTGTTTTCCACTCCCCCAGGTCTGCGCCTAGACACAATCCTGTCTCTGATCTCTGCAGGAAGTTCCTTTGACCTCATGGCTCAGTTTGTGCTCTGATGTACATCGTCAGTGAGGCCTTATATAGACAGGCGTATGCCTCTCCTAATCAGGTCCAATCAGTTGAATTTACCACAGGTGGACTCCAATCAAGGCACAGAAACATCTCAAAGACTCTCAAGAGAAATGGAAAGCACCTGAGCTAAATTTCAAGTGTCATAGCAAAAGCATGAGAATACTTAAGTTGATGCCACATTTCAGGTTATGTCTTTTCAATGAATCTGAGTGTAGATTGATGAGGGGAAAAATTAAATAGATTTCAGTATAAGGCTTCAACATAACAAAATGTGAAAAAAGTGTAAGAGTGTCATTTTACTTGCTAGAACTCAGGTATATGTATCGTCAACCTTGCTTTTTGAAAAAAATTACATTTTGCAACTCATTTGCATTATCAAATCTGTTTTGTAAGAAATATATGGCTTCATAGATTACATTTTGATTGACCTAAAAAATATTCATGCCGAATTTGTCTGCAAAATGTTCACTGTGAATGTGAGGACAGAGGGATGTTGTATACTGTAAATCCCTCTGAGGCAAATTGTGATTTGTGATATTGGGCTTTATTAGTAAAATTGAAATTGAAATTGAATGTGTTTAAATTATTTCCATACAAACAGCTCCTGGGGGCTAAAGCACAATTAGCATTTTCATGGTTGTGTCAGGGCAATCTAGAGCAGCAAGGGAAAGATAGGTCTTTATTAAAGCTGCTATATTCAAAATTTTTGTATATTAACGATGGATCAAGAAAGTACTTCATGTGCACATGGTGGCTTGCAGCAATGAACCCACAAATTATCACTTGACTCTGCTGTTTTCCCAAGCTCCAAGGGGTGTTGAAGCGTCTTTCAGGTCAATGATTTGGTTTTCCACAACTTTCCTGTATTGGTCCAGTGTCACCACCCTCATCAGGGTCATTTTAAGATGCAGCAGGCAACTAAAACCCACTGTACACTTCCTGCATAGCATCAAACAGCAAAAAGATAAAGTTAGCAACTAGCTAACATTGAAGCATTTATTAGCTAAGCAGCCACATAGTTCCCTGAGGAGTTGATGGAGACCAAAGCAGAGAGTGCATGCTATATTTACATTCATCACATGGCCTGGAACATGACTACAAATTAATATTAATGTTGCTGCTTGTCTGCTGGGTGTGTAAATAAGCAGCTGTTTGCTAACAAGTTGGCTATATGAAGTTAGGTGATAATATGTCAGTGTTGTGTGTACCGCTTGTTTTTGCTGCCCCCAAGTGACCAAAAAGACAGGCGTAAATATTAAATAGGCTGCAAACACTGACTTCAAATATAAGCAGCACATGCTGACATTTTCAATATTCAACTGAAACCATTATCTGTCTATAACCAAGTGTCCTAATCCTAATATGGGGACACAAACCTCATCTCTGGTGTCAAAGTATGTGCTTTGTATGCCCAACCATCCACCCTAATTGCCTCTGTACAACTTCTGTGTTATATAAATATTGGACAAACATGTTGTATCCTTGCAGCATTTACCTTTTCTTTAAAATGTTTTGGCAAAGCATGCTAGTACATTAATTTTGCTGGAAACAGGGACTGTGATCTCTTTGGTGTGGTATCTATATGTGGTACGCACAGCTGTATATGTGTATGCATGCACCCACCCTTGCGATCACAGTGCATTAACGAAAATGCTAATTAAGGAGACATTTTGTTACAGAGCAGGTGTTGAATTGCTGACAGGGACACAATTGTAAATGAAACCAGTGCACTGAGAATCACAAACGGGACATCTGAGTTCTTTTTACTTTGCCTTTTTTATTGCGCCATAATTAAAATGAATTGTCTTTATTGCTGTTGTTTTTCGCCCTCAGTCCTATTCTTTATGGTTCTATTGATTTATTATTGGCTGTTATTCCAACCCACACTGGGCTTGTAATAGTTTTAGCTTGGAGATTGCTCCCAGCTACAATGAAAACATGAGACCTAGGGTTTATTTCTGTTTCTTTCCCCCTGCCAGTGTGATGAATCTGAATGGAAAAATTCATAATGGAATAGTAAAAGAAAGAGTGTGTTTGAGAAACTGTCGTTATGTGTCACCTTGCATTAAATTTGAAAGGGCTCACAGTAATTGCTTGAGTGCGGGGCAGGTCCTAGGCCGTGGAAATGTTATCACTGCCTTGGTTCTCTTGACAGTTAGAGATTAATCATGTTTTAATATCTTAAAGGGACAGTTCTCTCCAAAATCATAAATATCTGTCTGTCCTCTTACCTGTTGTGCTGTTATCAATCTAGAGTGTTTTGGTGTGGTTTGCAGAGTGTCTGAGATATTGGCCATAGAGATGTCTGCCTTCTCACAAATTAGGGCTGGGCGATATGGCCTGAAAAAAAAATCTCCGATTTTTTCACAAAAAATCCGATTCACGATTTAAATCGATTTTTTCCCCTCCTAGTTGAAAAAAAAAATTGGAGTCCAAAACTTTCAGCATGTGAATAAACCCTGGCTTTTCCACGGTAGCCTATATATGGGCACCAATATACATGGCAACTGCATCTGTGATCGCTTTCCACCGGACCCCTTTCTTATCATGGGCCTACGGCAGTGTTTCCCCTACCATCGTATTGGATCACAACAGAAGTCATTTAAGGTTACCTTTCCTATAGAACAGGTCTATACCTTGTCCTTTTATTAAACAAACTAAATAGCCTTATGTTACAGGCTGAGCCTGATGTGTGTGGCTTGTGTGTGTGTGTGTGTGTGTGTGTGGAGCTGTGTATGTGTGTAGTTGATGTAGGAGGTATGAGACGTTAGTGCGCCGGGTGTGGTGTGTGACGTCAGACGGATGCGCCCCAGGAAGAAAGTGAGGCATGTGCTATGTTGTTTACATCGAGCAGCCACAGTGAAGAAGCCTACGCAGTTCTGCATGCTGTTTTTGAGTTATTTCCCTCTATGTAAACGTCAGACACTGATGAGAGAGGCTGTGCATCATCCCTGCAGTGCTGAAAATAAAGTGCCGTTCTTTAACGCAGAGGAAGTCCCGTTGTTTACGTGTTGTTGCCACAACGAGCTAACACAAGCTAAAGGTGCTAATGGTCTTCGGAGGTCTACTTCGGTTCGGGGGTCTGCCAGCTTGGCGTTGTCAACACTTATTTATCTTATTTACACAACGGCATGTCATTTATGTCCCTACACGGTGCACGTCTAAAATCCTCCTCTGCTCTCTGTGTCGCGCACGGCGGAGTTCGGCCCTGATGCGCACACACACACAGACACAGGTGAGCACACACACAGACACAGGTGAGCACACAAAAGCGCTGAAGAACTCGTTCCCTTTCTTGAGAACGAGTTCTTCAGCGCTCGCTGCCATGTTGTTTGTGTGTCAAGCGCGCGGGGGGGAGGTGATTTTAAAGAGAACGTCGATTTTCATTAAAAGACATCGGCCTAAACTACAAATTCGAATTAATCGATAAAATTGATTTATCGCCCAGCCCTATCACAAATATAATGGAACTAGATGGATTGTGCATCAAAGTGCCAAAAAATACATTTGAAAAACATCCCATTCTCATTTCAAAATCATCAAATACCTCGCTTGGTCAATGATTTCCACGTCATACACAGGTGAAAAAAGGTAGTTTTTTGCTGTTGTATGATACGCTGCTGGACAACGTGAGTTTGAAACAAGGCCAGACAAAAACGTAATTTAAGGATCTGGAGAGTCCCTATAGGGCAGGCAGGAGTGGTGGTGGATAGGTCCAACAAACACTGGACTTTCACCCAAGGAGTCCGTGTTCGCTTCCCATATGAATGTTGAGCCAAACCATGATGTTTTTTTCAGCACCTAGCCTCATGCTTTTTTTGCACAAGGAAATAAACCTAAATACAAGGTTTTTACTGATGTAAGTTTATTTTGAAAAAGACTATATGCATCTAATGAGCAGAAACTGTGCATTTCTTGTGGAAATGAAAGTATGTTTTAAAGAGGCACAATGCATCTAACAGGCATCCTAGAATGCTAACAAAAGACGCACCCAGGATACCTAGCATGTCATATGTGGACATGAAAGTCCACTGACAAAGCCACAGTATGTGACGAGTTCGGAGTGAGAACATGTTGAACTCAGCAGCATTTCCTCTTTCCAGAAATCATGACTATTGAACTACACCCCCCCCAACCATATCACAGAAGGAAGCGTGCTACATGCAACAACAACTGCTAGCTCACCTAGCACCACTGGAAAGAGACATTGCTGTTGAGTTGTTGAGTGCGTTTGATGTCTCCAACACTTGGGAACTTACACCAAACAATCTAGATTGATAAACCGCACTACAGGAAAGAGGAAAAGTGTGTATGAGGTGTACTGTCTCTTTAAATGAAACTTGAACTATTTGGTACATTGCAGAACTTAAGGGAGAAGCCAAAATGTCTGAAACTTCTGGTTCAACACGACCAAAATGAAATAACACTACACTCTTTTGTTGGAATAATCATAGCTAAAAGCCAGGGATAGCTTTAATATTGCAGTAGTGTCATTGAAATTCTGCAATTTGCGGATTAGTCTGACCTTTTCAAGTCAAGTACTTGGCACCAACATCTAAATGCAGGTTGTGATCTGCAGTGATTACAGCTGCATCTCTGAATAAACCATTCAGGTCACAGTTAGCTGGTTCCAACTCTGAATTCTCATGAATTAAATCTTCACTTAATCTGACCTGCTGAAAAACATGGTGGGGTATTTGCATTCATGTGTGTGCCTGTGCTTGTTAGAACTAACCGGTCCAGCGTAGCTCATAGTGGTCAGTATTTTTTTGAGATAGTCAGAGTGTTAATTCATTACAGTGCTAATGTTGGGTGCATTAATTCAGTCAGAGGATGTTAAATTTAGCAAAAACTGCTCTGCTCTTTAAGAGAGCTCTTAAGAAATCTGAGCAGCAACAAGGATTATGCTGAAAGAGCTAATCCCCCTTTAACAAAACACACACATACACACTCACACACACATATATGTATATGAATTTTTAGATCTTAGTAAAGTCAACAATATCAAAGGATGCTGGGTTGGCGGAGGGATTTGCAGCAGCAAACAGCATTTGCATGGAGGTTTCAGAAATACACAAAGTGTCAGGTTATATTCATACAGGTTGCACACCTGTATGAATAATATTAGATGTCACTAGTCAGCTAGTAGTTAAGCAGCTGATGAATGAAGCAGCTGGTGCCAATTAATCAGCTAATGCAATCACAACTTCAGTGCTCTACTTGAACTAATGCTCTGCTTCACATGTTGTCAGTCAAATGTCACGCCAAGTGTATTTATTATCACTGTTCGTCTTGCTGTTTTTGGTGTCTGTGGTCGTGATTTTTCAGACATTTCCCAGAGCTGCATTACATAATTTTACATAAATTTGTAGCAACTTCTCTCACTTGTTTCGTGCAAACGCAGCTGCACAAATGAGTCACGATAAGTTGAATGTCAATTAGCAGTTTGTGTCAGCTTCAATAGACTGACAGTCGGTTTTCAAGGATACATAACTCAACCTTCAAGTATACAAAGAGGCCACAGAGACTTCAGCCTGAGAGTCGGTATCAAAGGTAAATTATGTAACACGGCGTCAGGAAAAGTCTACAGTCATGACACCGTGCCATCACTTTTTTCTTTTTTTTTCAGCAATATAAAGTGTAAACTGCAGTGCTCTGCAACATTTTTTTTTGCAACCCTCTTGCTGGCACATAGCTTTCTATCACTGATAAGTGGTTTTGTCCTTGGGGGAATGATGCACCTTACAGCTGGCCAAAGCAAGGTCAAACCTCTCACTGTGTCCGTCCTTTACTCCCAGAAGTGCTGCTGCAGTAGCCGTGGCATTTAGAGGGCAAATATGCACAAGATAATTAGCCGAGTGCACCTATTTAAGTCTGGGGTAAACAAGGCATCGGTGCAGAAATGAAAAGAGAGAGCCAACGTTCAAAATGATGAAATGAAATGCAACTGTCAGGTTCACAGGCATGTGTGTGTGTGTGTGTGTGTGTGTGTGTTTGGGGGTTGGGGTTGGTGGGTTGACGGGGACTAGAGGGAGTGCTGCTATGTCTCTTGATGCGCCAATCACTGCTTAAAGATGCAAATATATTCAGCTCCTGACTGACAGCTCATCGTGCCATACGCTGGGAGACCTTCCGCCAAACATGTTTCTCTCTGTGTTTTTTTTTCTGTCTGTCTCCCAAATCCTATCTCTAACTCTTTCTGGGGAGCAAAGCAGCTTGTGTTGGCCAAGCACTCGGAGTGAAAATAGAAGCAATCATTTATTCATCGATTGAAACATCAGAGGACTAAGAGGCAGTGAGGGAGTGAGAGCAACAAAGAGCGGGAAAGATAGACGGGCTGGAGGATAAGGGAGGGAAAAAAGGGCGGTGGCGGGGCTAAGTGAAAAGGAGTGGAGAACAGACAAGGAGAGGAAACTGTTGAGTGAACAAAAAGTGGACAGTTTTGCCTTAATAGACATCACAGTGTACAAAAGAAATGTCAAGTGATGGAAATACAAATAGGGGTTATTCCAGCTGTAACACTGTTAGATGGTGACAGGTAAAACGCTTGTGATTTAAAAGAAATGCTTAGCAACCAATAAAACCTAGAAGTATTTGATATAGTCGGTATCAAGGTGACAGAAGCAAATAGCAAGAAAAACTTCTAATAGCTCCAAAACGGTGCTTTGTCGGATGATTTATGTATTTTTAAAGCCTTAAAGGGACAGTTCACCCCCAGATCAAAAATAAATATGCTGTTGCAGAGATGTCTGTCTTCTCTCTATTATAATGGAACTAGATGGAGCTCGGTTTGTGGTGCTCAAAGCACCAGGAAAATGAATAAATAGATAAATAAACATTCTAAAATCTCAGCAGTAATGTTTCCTTCTAGAAATCATGACCCCAGCCTATGGGTAGGAACTATTTTCTTTCTCTTTCTGCTGAACTGCACCTGCCAACCGTAGGCTATCACTGAGCAGAAGGAAGCGTGCACCTTCTCAAAGATGAGAGGCTCTAACTTGTGACAGCACGAGATGTAAACATTCCTCCTTAACTGAGCTATAACGTTAGCTAGCTCAGTGGTGCTAGGTGAGCTAACAGGAGATGCAAACCTTCTTCTGTGCGATGATATAGTTGGTGTAGCTGTTGAAATCCTGACCTGGTTATTCAATAATCCACAGACCTGGTTGTGAGCAGTTTTATGTAGGTACTATTTTCTTCCCACTGAGCTACACCCGCCAAACGTATCACCACGCAGAAGGAAGCGTGCCTCTGCTGTCAGCTAACCTAGCACCGGTGAGCTAGCTCGCTCAGCTGAGGAGGACGCTATTAATGCTTACATCTGGTGCAAGCTAATTAAGGAGACATTTCACATGTCACAATCACGAGGGCGTAGGTTTAATTTCAACATTTGTGGGGACATACATTAAAGTGTAGGTGGAGGGGTCCTCCTCCAGGAATTTTTGGCATCAAACACTGCACTTCCATTCAGTTTTACACACCGATTCATGATGGAAATGTCTTTTTTTTCTGTGTCTTTTGTTAAGGGGATTTCCTCTTTAAATGTGCAAGTGCACCTATTTACATCAATGATAAATTAACTGATTTTAATTCATTCATAAACCCCAGACTTGAATAGCTAAAATGTTTTTTAGCAAGATTTCTACTCTCTGCACATTCAAGACACCTCTCACATATCCGCAACTGTATACTTGTACTATAGGGGAGAACATTGTGCATTACATTTACCCTACAGATACATGTTACTGGTTATAATGCAGATTCATATTTTTACTCACAAATATAGCAATTAAAATATGATGCATTATTGTTTATTCAACTATAGCATTGTATATGAATTGAAAGCTCCACCTGCAACAAATTTTAAGTAAATTTATATACATTGTGCCAATAATTCCTCTCCTGAATGCAGGAATGTGACTTTAACTTGCTTGGGGCGATGAATAGTTTTACTTTTAAAAGTTTTGAGTACTTCTGAGTACCGACATTTCCAGCTAGAGAAACAGAAAATAAAGGAAGGCAATTTGTCTGGGGCCTCAAATCACTAAATCCACCCCTGATAATAATAAAAGCACAGCGCAGGATGAAAGGGGAGACACAGAGCAATATTCCATCCAAAGTCACTGACTAAAACTGAAATTAGACCAAAGTAGTCTGTACAAGTCTGAATATGTCACTCTGCACTTTAGTGCTGTGAGGGAAAACTCCGCTCTCCAGCCACAGTTTAAGCAGTGAAATACGGAAACTAACTAAAAACACTTCTGATCAGACATAGTACAGAATGATCCCGTCTGAAAATATAATGCACTGCCTCTGATGGAATCAATACAAGACCTCATTTGTCTCTTATTACCGTATGCAGAACTGTTAGAATGAGGATAATGCGAACAAGTTTGCTAAAACATTGGTAGGGACATGTCCCAACTGTCCATATTATGCAAACCTACACCCTTAAGAGTTGATGGATGCTTCCCTCTCTGTGGTGATACTATTAACAGGTGTAGTTCAGCAGAAAGAAAATAGTTCCTACATGAAACTGCTCACAACAAGGTCTGTGGATTATCTTGAGTAGCTGGGTCATGATTTCTGGAAAGAGACAATACTGTTGATTTTTTTCAAATGCATTTCTTTAAGCTTTGAGCACCACAAGCTGAGTGCCATCTTGTTCCATTATATTCAAGAGAAGGCAGACATCTCCACGGCTGATATCTGCAACACTCAGCAGCTCACATCTCAACAATCTAAACTGATCAATAGCACTACTACTACTATACAGGTAAGACAAAGCTGTGTATTTTAACTGGGGGGTGAACTGTCACTTCAAACCAAGCCTGTGTAACATCTACTGAACAGCAGTGTGGCCCAAGTGGCAATCAAGTTAACTGTTAACTGTTGCCTCTATAAGCTACTAGTAACACCAGACTAAGTAGGGCTTTAGCAGCAAAACCCCTGAATGCACTGAAGTGAGCAACAGTGCATGTTATTGCTCATGAATTCAACTTCTCATCTGTCAGAGGAAGAATATTTCCTCTCTCAAAAGCTACATAGCCTCACTCTGAGACTTTAAATAATATGACAGGGTCTGTAAATGCTAAATACTCTTTTCCAGGAACCCAACAAAAGAACAGAGTGACCGCTCTGCAATCTTAATGACAGACAATCCAAAAGGCAGGAAATAAGAGCATTAGTTCTGATGTCAACGTGAACAGTCATGCACTAAGTGTGCTCACCCACATGGCAGCTTGCAGCTTCTTAAGGCAACAATCCCAACGTCAGATTTCTCTGTTTTATTGACACGAATCATTAACTATCTCATCTCAGATACAACACATGTCCAGCAAAGCGCAAAAAGAGTGAAAAGCTTTTGTCCTCTGCAAGGGTATACATTTAAACAGCATTATCCTTCACTAGCAGTGGGGTGGGGAAACATGACATGAGACAGGTTTATCCTCTATAAAAAAAAAAATAATAAAAAAAACTCTCCCTACTACAGGCGCATGATGTGAATCGAAGATGGGAGGACCGGGTTCCCAGGATACAAGACTCGATACATTCTGTTATTTTTTTTTTTTCTTCGTAGAGATGTGAGCTAGATAGATTCATCCCACGCAGTCCAAATAAACAAATACAGAGAGGCAAACCGGTGCCAACAGTTACAGTGATACAAGAACATTTGAGAAATAAAATGATTGCAAAGAAAAAGATAAATCAACAAAACATGAACTAAATAGAAAGAAGCAGGAAAAAAAAGTAAATATCTTTCCTCAAATCCCAAAGGTATTCCACCTTGTTCCCCCTCCCTCCCTCCCTCCCTCCCTCCTTTTTTTTTTTTTTTTAGTATCATACAGCAAAAAGACATTCAGAAGAGCAGACCGGAGTGATAGAAAACACTCATGCAAAGAAAGCCTTTTTCACACATAGTCACTAACACGGGAAAAATCATCTCAAACAACAGCGCTGTCAACAGTCAGTGCCTTCAGGTCTTTTAGTGGATGTTGTTATTGTTGTTTGCTGTTTCTCTACAGACTTTTGATTTGCTACTGTACTTGATAAAAACGATATGACACCCATTATAGGCTATCAAGTCTTCTGACTAGAGTGACCTCCCACTTTTCTATCTGTCCATTGGACCTGGGGATCCAACAGTTTATTACCAACAGTCTTTGTGTCAGGACCCCCAATGACCAAAAGAAAAGTTCAGATGGGAGGATTTCTACAGAAGAACCGGAGCCACAGGAATGAGCTTAGGTTGATATCCCTTAATATAAAAAAAGGCGTGATGATTCTTTTTTTTTTGGCATCTGTTCTTATTCTTTTGATATATTTGTCTACTTTTACAATCATTTTCTATGCGGCAAACAATTAAAGAGTTTCATTCCAAAATAAAAAACCTCTAACAAAATGATGGCAGCTATTAAAATAAAGTCTACTATGGGTAACTATTAAAGACCTTTATTTACAAAACAGTTCTGTTTTATTAACAATCATCTGTGATATTAACTGATAAAGCTTTTTTTTTTTCCCGTAACAAATATATCACATTTTGGAATGAAACTCTTTAATTTTAGATTTTTTTTTCAGTCATGTATATGCACATTCAATCCACTTTGCATTCCCTGTTGATGCAGTCTCTCAGTATCTGATATTATAAATAGAATGGTCTTGCCATAGAGTCTTTTTCTTTCGCTGATATATTTTTGTATATAGGGAGATCTCTACACAGACAATATGAATTTATGTATGTAATCCATTTTTCCGTGGTTACAGTTCTTCTGAGCGGATCACATGGAACAGTGTGACATTGTAGAGGACCTGGTGGCCATTGTTCCAGGCATAGAGGGCTCGGTCACGCGGGTTGTAGTCCAGCATGGAGATATGTGAGTACTTATTCTGGAAGGCAATGTCAATGTACTCGTAGGTAGAGGAGTTGGTGGAGTACGCGTAGTACACCTTGGTGCCTCCTGAGTAGCCGTTGGTAACGTAGAGTGTGCCGCAGATCATAAAAGACTCCCCGGCACTCCTTTTGGGGTGGTTGGTGGTCCAGCTCTTGATGATCTGCAGTGTGTTGGGGTTCAGCTTGCTGATAACAATGTTGCCGGCGTTCTGGTTGGTGGCGTAGACGGCCCACAGGCCTCCCTCGTCCACCATCAGGTCGATGTCAGAGTGGCCGCCCCAGGCATAGTGATACGCATTGTTGAAGCCGGCATAGTCGAGCTGCCGGGACTTGCTGATAGAAGAGGTGCGGAAGTCGAACTTGATAATGACGTGGCTCTGGAATTTGTTGAAGTAGATAGAGCCGTTGTAGACAACCTGACCTGTTCCTGACCACGGGTGCGGCAGGCGGTGGGACGTGAAGTTGTCTGACGTCATAAAGTCCTGCATCGACTTGTACTCCCTCACGAAGCGGTTGTTGTGGTAACCATCCATGTACCAGACCTTAAACATTATAACAAGAGGGAGAGAGAAAGAATTAGGATCAAGCACAGCAGCACTTCAGAGATAGAAACCCCTATCCTCATCCTCTGCCAGTGTGCCTAAAATATCTGAATCTTCTATGCAGATCACACACAGAATAAATCAAATCACACCCTCAACAAGCATCCCAATTAAGTTAGCGCTGAGACTTCCTCAAGGAGCAGACGAAGCTGAGATCCGGCAGCTCCTGAATACAAACAGTCAGCATGACAGCCGCAGGGTGGCATGAGCCGGGCCCCGCAGGGATAATGCCCATCATTCCAGATAAAAGCCCTGTCTCAGCTGCTTCGACCCAGCTTCCTGCTGGCCCCTGCGGTGGTGGGCAGAGAGCTTTCGCTCCGGAGCTGCTAGAGGCTCAAACACTTCCTTAGTCTCAGAGGGACTGAGACACCCGAAGCCCATCCCCTACCTGCTTCCATGCGCTGCTGTGATTGACTTAAAAAATGATTCATATCAAGGAAGCAGGTCTCCAAGGGCCCGGGAAAAAAAAAAAACCAAGGTATGGAAACCGAGAGATAAAAAGAAATGGAGCAGAACTGTCTGCTCCCATCAATTACACTCATTCTTCTTTTCTTGCCCTTTGATAACACAGCACATCTTTCATGTGCTCTGTTCAAAATGTATTAGTTTCTACTAAAAAAGTTGCCTTACAGTATGCTAAATATAATCTTAGTCAGCAGTAAGCTGAATCTTTTAAAATATACACATTATGCAGCCTGTGTTGTCATGACAATTAGCCTTCAGGAAGCAAACTGTGAATTTACACAGCTACTGTACTGTACGCTGCTGGTGCTTCTCCAGTTTTTAGCCCTTTTCCTCCCATGTGACATTGAGAGCTGTGCCTCTTATTAATGTGTCTCATAAAGCTGGTGCCCAAAGAGCATGTGGCCGACAAATAAACTTTCTTTATTTCCAGCTCCCTACCGTCCTTGTGCACTGGGTGGCTTCCCATTAAGACCTTATAGATTTATCCTTGGCATTTCATTTGAATGTGTTTTAGTAATGAAAGTTGAGCCAACAGAAGCCCTGCTCCACAATCAGATCCAACCAGCGGATAAAAGGGCTGTAAACGATCAAAACAGACCATTATTAAATTTCATAGCGAGAGTTGACCTTCGCCTATGATCAAGGCCAACTCTGACTTTAGAGTCAGGACAAATGTTTGTGTTGCAAATGTTCAGGTGTTTGTCTCTTGAACAAAGACAATATCAGCATTAAGTGTTTACAGCCAGTGCGATTGTGTTCGTTTTCTCAGTGTGTGCATGTCAAATATTTTGGAGCTGCAACTAACAATTGTTTTCATTAAAGATTCATTTGTAGACTATCACAACTTCCCAAGCCCACACTGACATATTTAAAATGCTTGTGTTGTTTGAGCAACAGTTTAAAACCAAGCAGCAACCTCAGGGGGTGAAAAATGAAGCCAACACGAAAAGTGCCAAAATCTGGTGTTCCTCCGATGGCCACTTGAGGCTGGCTTCAAAAACAAGTCACTCCCCATAGGCCCCCAATGTTAAAATGAAGCACAACCAAACACAGAGGACGACAATAAACCAGATTCTGTTCCTGTCTGCTGCTATTTTGGATTTTCAAAATTGGAAAGTCGGAAAAAAAGGTTAAGAAGTCTGAATAAAACTTTTTGGAAAAAAACACACGTACAAAAAAACTGAAAATGAAATTAAATTAGAAATAAAAAGAATCTAATCTAAATATTACAATATTGTTATCATTTAAATCTTAAACTTTAATTAATTGACTTTTGTGGCCACTTGGAAAGACACTGACATATATGTATGTATATATACACTGAACAAAAATATAAACGCAACACTTTTGTTTTTGCTCCCATTTTTCATGAGCTGAACTCAAAGATCTAAAACATTTTCTATACACACAAAAGACCATTTCCCTCAAATATTGTTCACAAATCTGTCTAAATCTGTGTTAGTGAGCACTTCTCCTTTGCCGAGATAATCCATCCAACCTCACAGGTGTGGCATATCAAGATGCTGATTAGACAGCATGA
>NC_065514.1:29065089-29095705 GCF_006386435.1 Epinephelus moara
TATATATATATATATATATATATATACATACACATCTATATATATATATATATATACATATATACTTTATAAAGCTGATATGGCAAACAAGTCAGCAAACAGTTGCCTATTAATAAATCCAGCAGACAGAGACATTAGCATTTGTTTGGAATTATTTTTTCTGGCCACCTGATGAAAGAAATATGTACTCTGCTCTCTGTAATTCAGACCTGGGGTCTCATTTATAAACAATGTGAATGCACAAAATGAGGCCTGAAAGAGGTGTATGCCACTTCCCAGGCAAAAGTTGTGGTCTATAAAAACAAACTTGATGGGGGAAACTTTGACCCATGCTTACCAACATTTTGGAGATGAGAAATTGGCGACGCAGATGGTGAGGTGGAAGCCTGATTGTAGACATTGTGGATTATGTTTTGGCACATGCTATTTTTGGATTTTGTCCCTACATACATTTTTAGTATGGATCCTACACACTGTTTTCTAAATAAGACCCCTGGACTGGGAAATGGCACGCTTTTTAGAGGCTAAATGCTCCACTGTGTTCACCAGCCAGTTACTAATTTTGTTTGCCATTTGATGCAGGTTAGATTGTGCTGTAAAACCTGGTTTTGTGGCGTAAAATCAAAACAAAGAGCTCAAAGACAGTAAAATGCTCCATATAGCTGAGGGGAACCACTTTCACATTTCACATGGTCATTTGAGCAAATGAAAATACTGATTTTAGCAGCTCTAAGAGTAGGTTAAGATTTTTTGCTACCTCACTTTGAGAAAATGAACATGTTTTTCCCATAGGGCAACCTCCAGGGCTGAATAATGAAGCCTAGGTGGAAGTGCCAAAAACTTGAATTCCTTCCTTGAATGGCTGCTTGAGACTTGCTCCAAAAGAGAGTCAATCCGCAAATTGCCCAACTTTAAAGCAGAAATAAAGATGTTTAAAGCCTGGTACAAAAAAAAGTCTTGGTGTGTATAGCTAATTTCACCCTTCTTGACAACTGTACGGGGGTGAATTTTTATATAACTCACCTGTTTAAATGTTATTAAGGCTTAAAGTGATGCATAATTAAGGGTGTGGCTGCTTTGAGTGAAAAGTGAGTGTCGTCCGTTGACATCAAATCAAATCAAATGTGGCTACCACGGCGACAACATTGGTTAGGTAACATAACCATGGTATAAACCCAGATTTACAGAGTATAGGTGTAACTGTAGCTGTCCCTATTTCATCATGTTTTCAGTTAATGGGAGTTAATTGTTACAAAAAGTTTTGTTCAGCCTTTGGTTGTGCTAAAAGTCTCGGAGAAGTCAGCTGTTCAGTTTTTCCAGTAAGTAATTTTGTTTTTATGGTTTTATGCCTGTTTTTCACTCACAAAAATTAGCATTAGCATATTAGCATTAGCATATTAGCATTATCACAGTTAACCATAGACTGTAAATGCACTGTGCTAACCAACCTAGCAACTAACGTTAGGGTTATGTCACCCTTTCTTCCAAATATGGTCACTTCTGTCTAAAAATCCAAGATGGGGATGGGCAAAATGCCAGACTCAAGGCTTCAGAACAGGATTCCCCAAACCAGTGGGTGATATCATGGTGGCTACATCCATTATTTTCATGTTTTTTTCCACAAAACCTTTTTCTTCTTTTCTCAAAGGACACCAAACCTCAGGTGTGAAACGCTGTCCAAACACAAGCAGCTATGCAAAAACTTTGCCTCAACAGAATAAGAGACTCATTCCACATCAGCTTATGCTACTAACATTCAACATCATATTAGGAGATGACTCCCATCCATACTGTGTGACAGAGTGTGTGCAGCCCCGTACATACCCGTGTATCTCCCTCAGGTGCCAGAGGGTCAGTCATCCAGGAGCCGAACCTGGATCCAGACGTCTTGATGGTGATGGGATCACTGATGCCCGTCAGCTTGCCGCATGCTGCAAGGGGGGAAAAAAGTGAGATGGGAACATCCAGCGCAACACCCGTTAAGGTGTTAATTCAAAATCTATTACAAGGATTTACTTTAAATCCAAATGGGTTTGCCTGAAGATTGAGGGAGTGGATGTCCGGTTCGTTGCAATGCCTCTCTCTTTGCGTGATGTACTGTAACACGAGGTGCTTATTATTCAGTTCACACATGCTAATGCCTTTTTTACTCTCTCTGTGTGGATGTGTGAGAAAGTGAGAGGAAGAGGGAATAGAAAAGGGTGAGTCCCTGTGTATTCTGCTCCAGCATGTCGCTTGTAAGCTGCTGTAGTGTTAATTAGTGTTGATTGAGGTGTTAATGTGAATTTGACAAAACTAACACTGGGTTCTGGGCCCCTCCTCTGACTGAGAGCTGGTCAGACTGATGTACCCTTTCAAATGAGCACACACAATGAGAGACTTTAACACATAAGCCCCACTGCAGCACATGCATTCGTTTAGGTCGTTTTTCGGCTGATGCTTCGACGAGACAAAAGTCAATTAGATGATTTTGATGAGTTAATTTTATCCCATGAATGTAATGAGTCGCTCTGATGTGCTAATTTAAAGTGTAGGACTGTGACGCTGGCTCATTTTAGGTTTTCATTAACATCTTTCTCTGTGAAGCATTGCATCCATTAACCCTTCATCATCTCTCCCTCTTTGTATCATCTCTCTTACTCTTAATTGTTGCAAAATATCGTCTTCCCTTGGAGTAATAAAATTCACATTTGACTTCCTCTGCTCGTCTCATTCAGTTATCTGTCTCCGACATTGTCTCATCTGGTGAAATTTCTTTCTTACATAATGATAATTGTGTATAATGAGTGTTTGTGTGTGCAACATATGTCGTGCCTGTGAGTATGTGTGGGCATCACACCTCGCTGGGCTGAGAGACAAACACATGGTCACATGAGCAGCATCTACTATTTCTCGTGGGGGTTGAGTCCCTTATGTAACCCTCAGTGGGATTAGAGCCCACAGTAATACACTGGCCATTGATTTATTTATTTTTTTCTGTTCTCTAATCATGCCCTCTATCTTTAGATGACACTACTACTGGGGAGCCCGCTGATGGATCTGCATTCTGGAGATGCACACAGGGTCTAATCCCCTTTTGGCCTGAATTTGCCAGGGCCGGAGCAGAGGGCAGAGCGAATGGAAAAACCTAATGGGAACTGGAGCTGATGTAACAAGAAAATCATCAGCCTCTACCCCGAAATGTGAGGATTTAGATAATATAGTATGGACACTCAATTCACGAGGAGGAGGAATATTCAGGTTTTTTTTTTTAAGGATAATTTTGCTTCATTCCAACCTGAGTCTTTTTTGTAGTTATAATTCTTTAATCAGTTTTGATAACATTGTATTCACCAAAATAACTGGTGAGATTTGGGAACGCTGCAACAATGCTGTCATGGCGAGGCCAAAGTTCAACAGGGCAAGAAACAGGAGTGGTGAGATAATCAGACAGCTTGTAATTATCTTAATCAGTTTCCCAGGCTTTTCTTTGAGACGTGTCCCCACACTCCTGTCAGATGTGCTCAAGTACCCCTTCATTAACACCACCCGTTTCAAATGTGCTCATTTGAATTTATCATCACAGTGTTTTTTCATTCAGTTTTTACAATATTTTACAATATTGTTACTGTATTTTTTTCATACAACTAAACTGTTATTTCTGTTAGTCTGGTCGAGTTTGCGTTTGTATTACTACTGGCAGAAGCTGGACGACCACCTATTTCAACCATTTAGCCATTACTTTAAGCTATTTCATTTGCACATCCATTACTTTTAATTCAGTTAGGAACACTGTCATCATAGATTTAACCATTTATAACAACAAATGGAAATACAGTTATGCTTGGCGCTGATGGCGTCGCTCTTAAGATGCTCCCTGGGTTACACGAGCAGCATGCTAAGCAAAAACAGAGAGCGCAATGCAGAACCTCCCCTACCCTCACGGGTATACAAGAGTAGGTGCAATACAAGCCATTAAATACCATTTTGACCTTTAAACATGTTAGGACTCTGAGC
This sequence comes from Epinephelus moara, assembly GCF_006386435.1. Lineage (NCBI taxonomy): Eukaryota > Metazoa > Chordata > Actinopteri > Perciformes > Serranidae > Epinephelus > Epinephelus moara. The sequence goes on from NC_065514.1 coordinate 29,069,086, forward strand.
TACAAAGATGGAGGCTGGGTGGAGGAAGCTTTGCCAGTAGCAGAAGCACCCGCAGCAGCAGTGTGTGACAACACTGATGTAGCAGGGAGCAATGCGCAGGAAGTCAATGGACCTTCTTGTTGTGAGAATGGGCTGTGATTGGTGTGTGACTGATTAGAAACGATGATTCAATTAGTAGGCTGTCAGCTCATTACAGCTGGGGCGGGTGACTTCCCTGTCTTGCATGAACTAACGTGATGCTTTTGAACTGTATACATTTATTATTTTTAGCTACTTTTTAATCATTTATCCATCACATTTATCTATAACTGTTTAAACTTATCGTTTCTGAAATGAATTTATCAGTTTCATCATCATAAAAACATTTAATTTGAACAAATTAAAACTCACAAAAACTGTCTTGGTTTTCTTTCCAAGTCTGGTCTCCAACCCTTAATTCACCCAGTTAAATGTGAAAATAGGCTTACACGCTAAAATTAGTGTTAATGAAAATGGTGCTAGTGATTTCTGGGCGGTTTCTGGTTAAACAAAGAGGGATCGTACTCTTTAACAAAAAGGTCTATCTCTGTAGGGATCCTTTCCCTACTGCCAAATTTTCCGCGAATTTTCAGAGCCGGATTGGCGAGTTGATCCGGTGCCCAATTTTCCGCCTCGTAGGGTAGTCATATTGGCGGAACCTTTTTCGTTTAAACAGAACGAGGCAGCCTTCCGCAACGGGAGGGGCTGTTGATGACGCCACACGTGCGACCCACTGGCGGTGGATAAACAGGAAACAGCTGATAGCAGGAAATAGCGAGCAGCTAGTAGCAAAAGGGAAACGCAAACCTGACAGACACTGTAAAGATGAGCAACTGGGGAGATAAAGACTTGTGCGCCCTCCTTGTCCTCGCAAACGAAGAGGCCATTAACTGCCAGGTGACGGGGACGGTGAAGAACGGGCCAACTTATGAAAGAATCGCAGGACTGACCAGCCGCGGCTTCCATCCCACTTCACTGTTTACGTCGCACGCTGAGCTACACGTTTTGTTACTTGCTCAACTGTTTACGTCGCACGCTGAGCTACACGTTTTGTTACTTGCTCACACCCCCCGTTGCCCCGAAAAAGGCGCATTCTGTATAAACAAAAGTAGGCAGGCGGCATTTTGCTGCACACCCGATTTTGTTTTTATACTGCCAATGCTGAAAAAAGACTGATTGGGCTTTCCTGCAAATTTGCACAATTCCTGTCTAAAAAGGGCTTAAGAATAATCTGAAAATTTGACACAAAAACAATGGAAAATGGGTCGAGGTTGAAAAATACTGACCTTACCTGTAATGGGATGACAAAAATGACTATTTGATTATCAAAAAAGTCGCCAATCGACTAATAAATTAACTTACCAATCACTGCAGCTTCAGTCAATAGAAACCACTCATTGCACAGAAACACTGTGTGTGCACGCACAGCAAGTATGATAGGTCAAGGTTAAACCAGGACGCTTATTTAAAAACTGTGGTGGAACTTTAGAACTGGCAGTTGTGTGATAATTTTACTGTTTATCTTTATTTCCTTAGAATAAGTCTGCCTGACCCACAGCTTAGTTTAAAGGCCCTGACAACTTATTTTGTCAATCAGCCTCTTACTGTGAGTGACGGGGTCCTTCATAATCACGCTATTTTCTGCCAAAGTGAAAACAATTTTCTTGGCTCAGACGAGGCTTCTATGTGCTTTTCTCACCGCTTTGAAGTGGGTGGGGCTCCACTGGGAAAAGCTGATGTCACATACATCTTTGCACCAATTTAGCAACATTTGAATTAGAGTGATATATAGTGTCACCACTGTGACATTGTGTGACTTTTATGAAGTGATGTTCCCATGTTCCCAGATCTCAGCAATTGAGAAGGAACAATAGCCCAAACTGCAAACATTCACTACAATAAACCAATTATTCTTAAATAAAGATGAGAGTGAGAGAGGGAAAATTCATTAGCAAAGAGGTGTGTTGAGGTTATTTGTGATGAGAGAAGTATTGATTCTGTCTCATGTAAACCTGGCTATAACATTATGCCTTATAATTTTATATTATTATATATATATAATTCTATGGAGGAAATGGAAGGTGAGAACAATGGTTGCAAAGCAGGCAGCAGAGGGATTTATGTGCTGGTATGACTTTCTTGTTCCATTCATCAGTGTTTCGGTGTGAGGGGACTGGATTTGCCTGAAGCTCTCTGTGCCTCCACGTTGCTGGGGCACGACACAGGGTGATTTATTTATTTGATTATTGCCCAGCAAGCTGGCATGTCCCCTTGATCGATGGCCATTGTGTCCCAGCAGCCGCCGGCCTGTTAGTCTCCCCGGCACAAAACAGCTTGAAGGACAGCTCTGCAGGGACCCCAGTTACTCTCTTTCACTTTCCCAGCTCGCCTTCACTTTATCACTCTTTCTCCTTCCCCCTCACCACCTTCTATCAATTCCTCCTATCTATTATTCAATACTCAAATTTCTCAAGCCCTCTTTATTTTTCTTTTTTTTTTCCCTGTTGTTGATCTGCTGATGCAAATTTGTCTAGTGACCTTCCCAAGTTTAATCTCAATAACGGGAGTGTAGTGGAGTGTATTTGTGTGCACTATGCATGAGTGCCTCTGCAATCGTGTGAAGATGAAAGGAATCGCCACCCTCTGTTCTGCCTGAGCCAGTCCCTCGCTGGGTGACCTCGCCTTTATCTCATCTGATCTCGCGCGCACACACACTGGAGTAACTCCCGCAGTTCCCCGCTCTCCTATCTTTGTCAGTCTGACCACAGATGTGAGCTGCAGCATGTGTATTGAACTGAGAGTAAAAACACGGACAAAACTCCAGTCCGGTGGGTAGTGACAGCAGATGTGGCCAGTGAAAAAAAAACTGTGTGCGCAAAGATAAAGAGAAATAATGACAGAGGAAGTAGCTGTGGAGCTGAGATTAGGCGTCTGCTTTTTGTGCTCGACATGTTCAATTTAAACACAATCACTGGTTCTCTACGAGCTGTCCAAAACGAACAGTAGGCATTGTAACCAAAAGTTTTTTTTTACTCCCAATTTCTTTCTGTCATCTTGCACTGTGAATAATTCGAAACAGGGACACAATATACCCGTGATGTGCGGCGTGTAAGTGTCTCTGCTCTTGTAATATATCTTAGTCACTGTAGCGTGGGTGTGCATCTATTAGCACTGTGGGCTGTGACAGAGGTGTGATGAGACTGAGACAGGGGCTAAAAGCAAAGATAAGACTGTTGCTGTCAGCAGCTCTCCTCTCTCTGTATGCTATTCATTGGTGTGTGTGTGTGTGTGTGTGTGTGTATCTGTGAAACGGTGTAAAACACCTCATGCCTCATCATGTATTTAAACATCCCATCTATTTCATCACAGGAAGCCAGTTTTGTGGGTGCTCCCATAGATTCATACAGAATTCTACAGAATGAAATTTGCCCAAGTGTTGAAATTACAAGTAAAAAGGTGGCCCTTGTAGGACTGCCACCATTTTCAATGTTGATAAATGTTTTATTCGATAAAATGTCATAAAACAGTGGAAAAAGTCTATTGCAATTTTCCACAACCCAGAGTGGCGTCTTAAAATTATTTGTTTTGTTCAATAAATGGACCAAGACCCAATAATGTTCAATTTGCGATTACATAAAACCAAGAAAAGCAACACATCCTCAAATGTGAGAGGCTGGAATCCAGAAAATGTTTGGCTTTTTAATTGATTAATATATTAAAATGTGTGTTCATTTTCTGACTAATGGGTTTTCTTTGCAGGAAATAGTATAGGAGACAGGACAGACCAGGTGTGGTATGTAACACTTTTTGTCCCAGTACCAGTAACTCACTGAATTTTTGTGTTAGAGCTCCAAGATTTTGACACAAAATACCTTTATTGGTCTACTACAAATACCAGTGTATCAAACTTCTCCAGCTATATCACAGAATTCATTAACTGATGTCAAATACAAAGAGTTCCATTGTTACAACCTGCCCCATAACCGCTCTAAGTTGTAACTCAGCCTGGGGTAAGTTGTAAGAATAAATGTGAAGGAATAAAAATTTGTATGGAGTGGATCCAAAATACAAGTCTGCTGCCTCAGACAAGTAACCAGTCAGGATATTCTCGTGCTGCGCATTAAAGCTTTTTTGTCTGCAGTTACAGTATGTGATAAATGATCCAATATCATCAATGCAAAGTGAAAACATCAGTCCCTATCATCATCTTTAGGATTATTTTAAAATTTTGTGTCACCATCAAATGGCGTCAGGCAGATAATGGCAAGCTGCCAAGAGCAAGATGATTTTTTTTTTCTCAGGAATAAAGCAGCAGTGTGAGAATATTTTGGATTTTGGAGAAAACACGGGTCAACAAACAAACCACATGCTGTTATGAGAAACATGACGTACCTGCCTGGCTGGCATCTCACTTTACCATTGTCTCTCTATGGCAACATCAGCTGTTCTGTTCCAACAATGTTAGGCTAAAAAAACATGCATGCTGGCTAAAATCCAACTGTGCTGTTCTGTCAGGGGACACAGTGACTTAAATCAATGATGATTAAGAAAAAAGTAGAAATAATACATGTAATTTGTTTAGCTATGAGTAGAGGAAAAGTCTGCTAGCCGCTGTTAAAGTGCTGAAGCTAATAATGGTTGACTAGCAAAAACAACTGTTTCGTCCATGAACTTTGACAATTATTGAGCTGAATTTTATACTTAATTTTAATCATTTTGTTAAATCTTGTTAATCTGTGTTCAGTGGCTGTTGGGAGAAGTCTGCCTTCAAAGCTTTAAGCCACATAACTAAAGTTTTAAGCCCAGTTCAGACCAAATATTCGCAACGAGATTAAACTGTTTCAGAATGTTGCAGAGAAAAGTTGCAGCTGTGTGAGCTGGCCGGTCTGAGCTTGACTCAAGCTGGCTGATGGTGTCACTAGAACGTAAAGCATGTCACCTGTTTCTACAGCCAATAGGCTTGTAGTAAAGTCTGCTGGTCAAGTCAAATTGACCGCAGATGGCATGTTCGCTTGTTGCAGCAGGTGTTCCGTCCCAGAAAAGACCTGTGTCCCCATAGGTCACTGCTGCTGCTAGCTGTATGTGCTTATGTCCCCCACACACACATTGTCTTTGACTAATTAATTGCTGCTGGTTTATGTTGTTGTGGCGTATTCATCATGAATGCAGTCCATCTGATGCTTGTTTTATTCATGTTTTTCAGCGTGTCATCACTACTACAAATGCACCTGTAGCCAGTATCTCACTATCCTCATTCATATTTTAAGAAGCTACAAATTATACTCAGCTACAAAATAGGCCTGAAAAGCTGGAAATCAGAATAGAATTACAGAGAGTTGTTGCATAGAGATGATACACCGTCTCATCTAGTTCCACTGTTGTGAACTTGCAGGTTTTTCAAAACGTTGCAGAGCGGCGCATTGCAAGTAGCAAGTAGTGCCTCTTTCAACTTGTCTCGTTGGGAATCTTTGATCTGAACTGGGCTTTAGGAAGAAGAACATGGTTTGGCAGGAAAACTTAATCGGTTACAATTACTTAAAATTAATTATGTGTTGTTGGGTTTTTTTCTTGAATGGCCAAAAACACAAAAGAAAGGGGTGGCAGCTTGATAGCATGATATGGTCTCATATTGATCGCAGGCCCCTGAATTGAATCAAAATGATATTTGATTCAATTCAGGGGCCATTGTCCATTTTGGCAAACTTTGTAATAAAGGCAAATATTGTATTGTTGTCCATAGAATTGAAATAATATAGAATCAGGAAAAAATACATAGCCAACCCTGGGCAGCTGTGTTGATCCTCTTTCTCTGAGGTTTTGTAATTTCTTGCAGTATCTGCTTAATGTCACATGGCAGATAGAGTATTCCTTGGGGACAGACCTTACTGTCTTTCCCTGCCTCACCTCACCTGATGTGCACTTTAGTACATGTGCAAGCACACCCCTATCAGTTTTCCCACCAACTGTCTTGGCATGCTGAAAAAGAGAGTACGATACATAGGTAAAATCTCTTCAGTTGTTTTGGGGTTAGTTCCCACAGCTGTCAGCCAGTGTTTAGCTAGCTGTAGCGGCATGGTGTTTTGAAATGAGCAAAGACAAAATGCTTCATAATTTACCTGAGAGACTACTCTCTAATCTGAGTTAAACTTTTCTAATTTTAACAGTATCAGTGCTAATCAAAAGATGTGGTCCAAAAATGTCTTTCATACCTGAAACTCTGTAGTTTGACTGTAAAATCTGCACACTTCTTCACACAGCTACAAAGTTTCACATGCAAGGTCAGGAAGGCAGTTTCCATACAATAAATGTATTACACAACTCATAGGTCATGCCTTCTTGGTAAAAGTGGTGCTGTTACAACCATCCCTTTGTTACACCCATACCTGGTCTCCCCTATAGAAGTTACATGGATGTAACTCCAGTTCTATGAGTACATGTAGCCCTCTAATTGACTTTAGCATCAGTTTACCTTGATTGTGTGAGAGTATACCTTTAGTAAAGTCCATTAGAGGGCCAGCACATACATAACACAACCATAATGTGTGAATGGCGAGTGTGTTGTAAGTCTGTGCAAAAGGCGTTTGAGTGCTGGAGTATCTCGGCCACACATAATGTTCCTGTGATGTTCTGAATTGTGTCAATATGCCTAAGGATCTCTGTCTGGCCACTCTCAAACACTATATGTTAGTGGGGGTGTTTGTGCATGCACATGTTTGAAGGAAAGTGTGTGCCAACAACTTTCTGTGCCTACCTAATTTTTGCATGCATGCTCGGAGTCTCTCCTCAAGATTTGACACTCTGTTGTGGAGCTCCTCGTAGTCATAGGCCCCCATCTCCTCCTGAAGTTCGCTTAGAACTGACGTCAGATTCTGGACCTCCTCCTTAAACTGCAATACCAATTTGGCATCGGCTTTGTACTCCTCCAACACTGGTATCAACGGTCTAAGCTCCTCCATTTTCGCTTTTATGGCCTGAAAGGATTAGAATAAGCTCGGTTGAGTGTCATGCGCGACAAAAGGAGACTGTCCATAAAAGAAAAAGAAAAGAAAAAAAAAGAAAAACACCTGTCTGAACCTGACTACTCTGACTCTATCCTGCCTCTCCACTGACACGATGAGCCCCTGTTTGTGTCCGTGTTCAGTGTTTTTGTGTGAGCAGCTGTGTTTTTGTCTGTGCAGGTGTGTGAGCAAACAAACCCAGATTTTATTCTCCGCCCCGCTGGACGAGCAGAGCAGGTGGCTCCGTCCCTGGCAGTGACCAGCCGTTAAAAAGCAAGCCCTCGGTACACCGACAACAATTGGGAAAGCTCTTTATTGGTCATCATCGTTTAAAATGCAACATCGTATTAAGGGTTACATGCTTTTACATGTCACACACAACAAAGTGTCTCGAATTTTACGTCTATAGTTTTACGTAGAGATTTGTTGAGTAACCAAATATGCATAGACAAAAGCCAAAAGAAAAAGAAAATGAATAACAGCAATTAATAATAATAATAATAATAATAATAATAATAATAGTAATAATAATAATAATAATAATAATAATAGTAATAATAATAATAATAAATGTATTTACGTTTGAAAAAAGCTTTTAAATGGAAAACTTTGACAGCAGTAACATGCAGGAAGAGATCAGTGGTGGGTTGGTTTGGGAGAAGGGTGGGGTTTCTTAGTCTTAATGGTGCTAAAGGTAAATTAACTGTTTGACGCCCAAATGCTCTCAGTACTGTGGCCCAGTTCAGGGGAATCTGGAATTGACCTGCCTCTTCTTCCCTGTGGCTCTCTTTACATGTCTTAAAGTTAGCCCTGCAAGCAAGAAAATGACAAACTGTTGACAGGGGCTACAGCTTGCTAACCTAGCTAACAAGACACACAAACAAACGCACACACACACTTAGTATTTGCACTTGAGACATGTTACAGAAATTTGCAGACATGCACTGAATGTGGCGTTGGTTGGGTGCATGGGGGTTTGAACATGCATCGTTGGCAGGATCACACAAATGTATTGGTGCAAGTACGATGACACAAACACAGAAGTGTACTAAAGGTAAGGATACAGGTAGGCTGAGGCAATGCATTTGTGTGAGTAACTGCAAATAGGGCTGGGTATCAGACCTAAGGGTTTTTTTGGTGCTATCTCAAATGTGTTTGTAGGAGGGAATAAAACCAAACTTAAAGGTATACTATACAGGATTTTCCTTAAAAATAATGTATAGACACATACAAAAGTACTACCTCTCAATCATCACTTATGACCCATTAGAAGTGTGTGGAAGTGTATTTTCCTGCAGAGACTCTGCCCTCTGAATGTATAATTAGATCTGGATACCAGACCCCAATATGGTGCCTATTCAGTCCAATGAGAATTGTTTGCCTGGCGCATACGCCAAAAGAGTTTCTAGCTTCCAGTGTTACTTCCAGGGTATGCTGCCCACTGAATATGCTGAGCAGTGTTTCTCCCACCGGGCTCATAGAATTAACATCAAGATGATGTCACAGATTTTTAAATCGCTTTTCTCAGCTCGAGGAAAGTTTTACAAATAATACAATGAGTCATAGGCATTATTGACCTAGTTTGCAGTTTGAGGTGTCCTGTCAACAGTTTTACAAATGTCTCTTTTACAATGGTGGTCTATGGGAAAATGCTTTTTGGGCAGCAGGGGATTGTTTTCACTGCAATACTGTGAATGGCCACTGGGAATAATAAGAAGCAAGGCTGAGCAGTGTTCCTGCTCTATATTGTCTTATTACCTCCACCAAAGAGGTTATATTTTTGCCGGCGTTGGTCTGTTTGTTTGTCTGCAAAATAACTCAAAAAGTTCTGAACGTATTTTGATGAAATTTTCACAAAAGGTTGATAATGGGACAAGGAACAGATGGTAAATTTTGGTGGTGATCAGTTGAAGCGAAGTGGATAAAATAATAAAATGGCGGGAAATCCGAGCTGCTTGGTGGAGGTCTGCGCTCTCCGAGTGCTTTTCTAGTTTTACTCTTATTTTGGTATGTTCATGATGTTTTTGGGCACAGCGCACAGGTATGGTTGGGACTTTATAAAAAGGTAGCAAACAGGCGCCAGACCGTGCACAGCGTGCATCCAATTGGAAGCTAAAATCTGGAACACAGCACATAAAAAGAAACCTGCAAATTAGGCGAAAAGGTAAGTGGCAAAACTTTTTCAGAACAAGAGCAAATCTGGGGGTGGCTTTCACTTTTATTTTTGCAAGCAATCCTGTATAGTACACCTTTAGGTACTTATAGGTAGCACTGAATGTCTCAAGAAATATGTAATCTTGTTTACTTATTGTGTGTTCTTTAAAGGTCTAACATTTAGGATTTAGTGGGATCTAGCAATAAAGTTGCAGATTGCAAGCAACTGAAACTTTTCCTATGTGCCAAGCCTTTTAGAAAACTACGGTGGCCAACACAAAAATGGGAATGGCCCTATCTAGGGCCAGTGTTTGATGTGTCCATTTTGGGCTACTGTAGAAACAACATGGTGGACTCAGTGGGAGAGGACCCACTCTGTATGTAGATATAAACAGCTCATTCTAAGGGAACAAAAACACAACCATTCCTAGTTCCAGGTGATTATAAATCCATACTAACATAGTTATGAATATTATATTTCATTTCTGCCACTATATCCCCCTAAATCCTACACACTGGACCTTTGAAGTTCTTGTACGGCTGCTTCTGTTCAGATAACTTTTAGTATTTTGTTAAATTGAGACCTGAAATAATTAGTTGAATATGCAATTAGTCTATCAGCAGCAAAATAACTGCCAACTATTTTGAAAAATGGTTCATTTTTTAAGTTAAATTAAGTTAATTATTGCTTTTTGCTTTGCTGCTTTTCTCTGTCTTTGACTGTCAGACAACTTAGTCATCAGCTGATGTCAAATTAGGCTTTGAAAAAATGTGACTGGTATTTCTCACTATCTTATAAGTCAAACAGTTAATCAGTGACCTAAGCCAACAATCAGCATATTGGTTACGAAAAAATAAATATAAATATATTTGTGGTCCAGAAAAAATATTTCGGATCACTTTGGTATCTGTGGAAAAACAGGTATATCAGCACTATAGTTTCAAGATATTTTAAATGATACCCCACCCTACCTGCAAAACAATAATTCAAAATAGCTTTAGGCTATTTTGATTGGACAGTAAACCTTTGAAGTAGCAAAGATTTAGTGTCTCGTCTTTTATCAGGTTAGATTATGGATGTGTGTCCCATGTGCAGATATCTTGGTTGTGCCACATTGCACCATAATGGCGATAAACATAAAATGTTTTATTATAACTTTATTTTCAAGTTAATTTAGGATTCCATCACATGTTTTATAAAGTGAGTTGGTGTGAAATAAGGATATGAATTCTTGCAGCTGAGTTTATGTATCCAATTACTAAACTTCTTTGATCATTCATGCATTATGGATTTCTTGATATGCGGTATGGTGGTTAAGTCAGTCCTCAAACATCTTCACAGTGGGAACACACAAACACAGAATGTGTATAATGGGCTACAGAGCAGCTGTGACAGAATGGCGGTTGGGTTGATGGCTGGAGATCTGGCTCCGTACCTTGTATTGCTTGGCGATGTTCTGCTTGTGGTTCTCCTCCACCTGCCTGAACTTGGTCTCCAGACCACGGAGCTGGACCTCCATCTTCTCCACATACTGCAGGTCCCTCTGGGTTCGCTGGTCCAGGACCTGGATGGACTGGGTCATGTTCTGGACCTGAGACGCCATATGGACACATCAGACTGAGTCATGGAATAAATCTCTATTTATTACAGTCTAATTAGAGCGATGAGATGGAGACAGGATGCAACAGACTTTCAATATGTTGCTTTCGCTTGGCTTTCTTGCTGCAATGACTCACAAACTCTGACATCAGGCCAACTAGTCAGGGGCCTCAGACACATGGTGGAAGTGTAGAATACATACTGTTAAGACATTTGGTTTCTCCAATACTGTGCTGCAGAAAACTCCATAAACTTGGCACATCTTATTAAATCAGGAGAGATCTGTTGATGTCTCAATTTTTTGTGTGAATCAGCAACTCTACATTATTTGGGGATTAACTCTTTCTTTTTCTCTAAATCTTTGAAAAATCTTAAAAGTTATAAAGTTATTTTCTTTTTCATAAATGTTCTTAAAGCTCAGGTAGGCATTTCAATTCTGGCATCATTAGGCAAAACTCCCAAAATAACCATTGAGCATATTGCAGTTCAAGTGGTCTAAGGGAACACCAGCCTTCTGCACCTCTGCTTGGGTCTCAGACTTTAGACTCTCAATATATCCGAAAAGTAGCACATGAAGCAAAAAAAAACAGGTTTCTCTGCCTCCTCCTAGTGCTCTTAATGGCATTTGCAAGAATCACAAAAACACACAATAAGAGCCGAAACGTTGTCAGTACTTAGTCGTCAATCATGTCAGTCACTGCTTGTAAAGTGTGATCAAACAGTCAAACTAGGCAATAAAGTTTCTGTTACTGCATTGCCTACTTCTCACCTCAGATATTTTCAGAAACATATTTTAGTGTACTGTTTAGCTGTAAATGAGAAAGTTTGTGACCCATGTTGAAAATAGTCAAGCCAAAATGAAGCACCGCCCACCAGCTGGAGCAAACTTTCATATTTTACAGCTAAACAGTGCACTAAAATATGTTTCTGATAACATCTGACGTGAAATATAAGCAATACAGTAACAGGATCTTGATTCATATTTAATCAGTGTTGCCTAGTTTGACAGTCTGACTGCAGCTGAGCCGTGACTGACATGAATGACAGCTGCGTCACGGATTCCTCAGCTCTGATTGGGTTTTTTCTGGATTCTTCCAAATGCCATTAGGAGCAATAGGAGGAGGCAGAGGAGCATGATTTTTTTTCACATATTATCTGCTTCATGCACTACTGTCAGGAATTAGTGACAGTTGTCATATTTGCTAAAAAGTAACCTACTGTAGCTTTAAATGTTCCTTTTGTGTAAATGGGGCAGCCTTATCATCCGGTCTATGTGTATTGAGCCGGGTTGCATCATTCGATGTGTTGCTTCGGATGTGTGCAGCACAATAGAAACTCACAGAGTGTAAGTGTATGGCTGCCTCCCATGACGCCTGTTGGGTTTCCAGGGAGCTCATTAGGGCATGATTCCTATTCTTGTCTGACGGGCAGACCGCAAACACGGGTGAGCCTATATGCGCGCACATGTCTTTGTGCGTGAAGTACGGTAGGTGAAATATGCAACGCTGGTCACTCTGGGTATTGTATGACTTTGATTGCTATGGTTTTTGAGTTGCCAAGGAGTTAAGCGGTAATTACCTTCTCTAACAGCTGCCTCAGTTGTTTGGTGCGGGCATCCCGTGAACACATGGACTGCTGGGGCGCCACCACAGTGCAGACACACCTCCCCTCACTATCCTGGGCTGAACTGTACACCTGCCACGACTCCTCTGGGTTCGCTGGCAACACCTGAGGACAAAGGAGCAGATGAATAGAGAAGGAGAGAAGTTGAGTGGTGATGCTGGGTGAGAGGGGGGCAGGAAAATACAAACAGCTCAGACTAAAACAGAAAAAGGATGTTGCAAAACCACATCCTTGTCTATAAAATAATAAAGGTCACTTTGCTGCTATTTGCCCATTAAGTGTGTCTGTTTGATGCTAAAGCTGCATTGATCATCATCTAAACCACCAGGCTCCACCCGTTTTGCACCATCATACATTATATTCTAAAGCCACACAAAGGGAGGATGCAGCCAATCAAGGCAGCTCAAGCTACTCACATTATTCAGTGGGCTGGGTGTGTGAAAGCTCAGAGTGTAAAGTGTGACGTGTGTGACGTCAGAAAGTTGTTTTTTTTTCAGAGATAGAGTAACCTGCTGATCAGATGAGAATGAGTGACTTTGAAAAGGATATTCATCACTGCATCAGCGCTAAAAAAAAATTTGACTGGACAGATCTGCTGATTGAGTCAATTAGTGAGAAGGTGAGACTTCACAAAATCCAAAAGGAGCGACTGATAGTCAGCTGCACTGCTCTCTACCAAAGGATGTGCTGACAAGACAAAGAAAATATGGAGCACCTGCCTTGGTATCTCAGTGTGTATCTACTCAGTCAGTACTCACACCGGTCACTGACAAACCTTGATCAAATCAAATATCATGTAAAAACGCTTCAATCTTCTCAAAATCATGAAACAAACATATCACATTGAGGATAAGTGAGGAAAGACCACTTCACTGCGTTTTACTATTTATCCATTTCTCTGCCTTCAACATCCATTGTTCTAAATTTCAGTGCAGAGCCTCCACTTGACAGAGCGCTCACATTATTATCCTGGCACAGAGACAGCTCAGAATCTGCCAAAAGCCTGACAGAGAAACAAAGAAACGCTTCGTCTTGACTCTATAACAGTGCACTGGCTTTGAACGCCTCTCTCATTCACACATACTGTGAAAGGAAGAATGAGGACTCCCGCTGTTTCAGACGGGGTGGGGGAAAAAAACACTGCCTTGAAATTTGTCACGTCAAACGCCTAATTTTCCACCTTGGATCTCTTATTTTTATGAATGCACGAGAAAAAAGAACCGATGGATAACTTTCCACTTAGTGCAGACTACTCATACCGACAGGGACAGCAGCCCAGTGGCAGCTGGAGCAGCATCAAACGCAGAAGGACCAGATCTATGATGCCTCTCCAAGTCTTTTTTACTTTTGCATGCGCCTTGCGAGCGCCTAACAGAATTCCTTCTGTTATTTATGAGCCAAGGCGCACATATGTTGCGCATCTGTGGTTTGGGATTAAATTGCAACATTCATTCAGAAAAAAAAAAAACAGCCGCAGGAAATATGCGAAACTTGCGCACTTACTCCTGTGCTCCGATCTGGGTACCCTCCCTGTGCCGCCGTGAGCTTGGTAGTATTGAGCCCCACCAGAGAGGGGAGGGTCTGCGACATCCAGTTGGTAATCATCGCCATGGTGCTGAGCACGACGCCGATCTTCAGCAAAGGCACCGACATCTTTGCGCGCTGCTTGGACTTTTTTTTAAGCCGTCTTCATTCTACAGACTCCGGTGAGAAACAAGGCTGGCGAGTCATGTTGCCCAGTGCGGCTTGCTGTTTCACCCGGGACTCCGGCTCGGCTGGTCTTTTTTTGGACATCTCCAACGAAGCACTGGCTGCGAACGAGTCGGACGCGGCAGAGAGGACCTGAACGGGATGGTCTGGACGGAGATAAAAACTGCAACACTTGCTCCAGTGCTGGATAAAGATGTGGAAAACCCGAGAGCGGCTGCAGGAAACGTCCTCTGGGTAGCTCCTCTGCCTGCGTTGTCCCGCACACTGCTGCCTCTTCGGATCACCGTTACTATTTCGTTCACGCCCGACGGTCCGCCTCCTGCCTTGGTGCGCTCTGTGATTAAGTGCCACTGACTACACACACAGGCTGCTCCAAATGGATGAGAGGAGGAAGGAGGAGGTACTACGGATCTATCTATATCGCCAGACGCAATGATGTCAGCCAGGTTGGGGTCCGTTCATGGTAATATCTGGCGATTGCGCCTGATTCGCCCATAGCAGCCCGACACTGACGGCCCCCAGGGGGAATGACAATGAGCAGTGCGGCTGAGGTCGGCCGACACTGATGCTGAAGGATTATTTATAACGGACAGTGACATGTCTTTCTCCACTGCCCCGTAAGGACAAGAGGGCTCTCTATCATATGGTCGAGCCTGCTCCGGATCATGCATGGTAAAGCTCATTCAAACTAAAAATAGCCTAATCACTGCGATGTATGACTGCACGGCCCACATGTCAAAATACGCACCAAACTCTTATGTAGAATGGCGCATTTCAATGACAGAGGGGTGTGAGGGCTCAGAGTATGTTTTATTGATGGGATGCCTTGGGCTCAAACACAGGGTGAGCTTTTAATTTGTGTGACTCTGGCGCCATCGTGTAGCTGATTTGGGCGTTGCTGAAATCAAAAGGGACGTGCTTTGAACATGCTATGAAGCTACACAACATATGCAAATATATAGAGATTTTAAATCTAAACAAAACCCATCATAATTAAGAAGGCAACTAGTCCATTTCTATTGATTTTACATTAAATAAATGTCACGTTGATGCACTGAATGCATGGTTATTAGACTCAAAACTTTGGGGGCATTAGGTGCAGTGAGGTGGTGCATTTTGTTTCAAATGCTATTTAGTCATTCCCAGAAACTAATTCACCAACAGGCCAAAAGGCTAATGCTCCAGACGATGGCCCAAATTGCAGCACTGCATGATACATGAGGACCCCAGAACACCATGAGTGGCTCTGTGGCCACAGCTATTTCTGTCAGCTCCATAATGCATTTTTCTGGTAAACTGAAAGATGGAGAGGAAGTTTGCACTCAGTGCACCTACATATCTCTCCCCTCTCCTTTCCTCTCTCTCGCCTCTCTTATCTCTCCCACTTCTTTATGACCTTTGAGGTGAGAGCCCACAGTAGTGATGGCTCCGCAGATTACTGTGAAGTATCGGCAGGGGTCAGCTCACCGCTGTGCGCTGCTGTCCAGGGTCCTGTCTGGTCTTGTGTAATATGGTGCAGTTCAGTGCCACGCAGCCGCCTCTAATGACACAGCTTTCAATAGTAGAGTTAGTTCTCTAAGCTTCACAGGTGTGGATCCAATTCGGGGTTTTAACGGGGATGAAACAAATCAAATGTTAAGGTCCCACCTCTGCTATAAAGTCGGTATTTAACACAGCAGCACCAGGGGGAATGCCAGACTGATAAAAGACACTGGACTCTGAAAAAAATCAATGAATCAATCAGACAGGTGAGTCATCAGGAGTGATTTATAGAGAGATTTGTCAATTTAAACCACTCATTAGAATTGCAGTACAACACTTATTGCAGAGGGATTGGTTTTTAATTCTGTATACAAGCTCTCAAATGTGCAAACACCATAAAAGCATGCACAGTGATTGGTCACGCAGGCAGATATAATTGCCCTGCATACATTAGTGTGTAAGAGAGGTGTTGATCAAATTATATGGTAACCTTAAGAGAATGTAGCGTGTGCCTTTTAAGTTATTTTCACTTTACAGTAGCCTAAAAGACACATTATAATTGAAGGTGAAAGGTGTAGACGTGCATGGAGGGACAAACGAGCAAGCACATCTTAAAATATAATGCAATATAATAATGAAATGAAGCTTCATGAAAGTAGTATTTCTGACGGGGCTATCGTACCGTATTGCATTCTAGTGAACAGGTGTTTGGATTGTATATATACAGTAGGTTAACCACATTGACACACTCAGTCTCCACTGTAATAAATGCTCATAAAGTAGCGAAAAATCACATTCCCAGCCTGCGAGTGAACTACAAAATGCACCGTATCTCCACCTACTCCTCTTCTGCTCGCTTTCTCTCTCTCCCCCCGCTTGCTTCGTCGCTCCACCAACCATACTGAATAATAAATAGCTTCAACCCCGGCTGCCAATCACACCACGCGTATTGCAATTCAGCTCAACTCCGTCTCAGTTTCTCACATAAAACCGGATTGATTCTGCTGGTTTTATACATTAAAAACCCTGAACCGTTTCAAGAATGTCCCCTTACTGGAGCCCTTGTAGTCTCAGCTTGAGACGTGGATGTGTGGGCAAAGTAGATTTATTTTCTTTATGTGAAATCAAAGCTGTTTTGTAATTGTGCATGCAATCTAAGTCCCTGACATGTGCAGGTGTTTACAGTAATCCTTTGCATGGTGGTTGTTTGTAGGATGAGCTATGGCATGTGGGTTGCAGGGTGTCAAAGGGGCGGCTATAAGCAGTGCCATCTGTGTTGTCAGGTGTCTGTGAGATGCTTTAGGATGTGGGCCTGAAGCCATGGGGGAGCCACTAGGTGAGGAACAGATGCCGCTCTGGCTGCTTGCTATTCTTCTCTGTGTGAACACCAAGCAGTAGCCAAATCCCTCAGCCGAGGGGATAGAGGTGAATAAACGCGAGCGGAATTAAAGAGGAGAGTGTGCTACTAATCAGGCGCCTCCTCGCTCCCTCGGCCAGATGTTAAGAAAAGAGCCGCAGCTGCCCCCACACCGTCTGAAAACTGGGTGAGACTTTTGAAGCAAGGTGGTTAATGTGGTCATTAAGAGAGCGTCATTGTTCAGCACCAAAGGTCGAGGCCATACTGCCCGCATGGCTCTTTCTTTTTCCTGAGTGATCTTGCAATAAAAGGCTCTCTATCTCTGGATACACCACTCACTTTTTTATATCTTCAAACAGAGATGAGATGTGGCGAGGCCTGGCCTTCCCACAGTGAAATGTAGGTTTCTATAGCAGAGGCTGTGTAAATACAGCCTGTCAGTGTCTCTTGCTTTTCTGTTCTCCTGGAAGGGAGCAGACAGGCGAGGCTGTGCACTTATATCGACTTACCTTCAAGCAGATGACACGCACTCTCAGGCCATCACTGAAACACTGCCAGTGTAACGCGGGGCCCCTGACCCGCACGCGCAGGACCAGAACCCGACTGTCATGAAACCCAAAGTGAAACACGCTTTCTTTTCCTTCCTCCTCTCTGACTGATGGCTTCCATCAATCAGTGCAAATAGCCCCATTGTTCCATTGTGTCAGCATTTTTTGTGCACTCTGCTGCTTGCACTCTATGTCCAGTTGAGATTACAGGCTTACACGTTTGATGCTTTAACATAAGGAGATAAAAAATCCAGCAATAACTGAGTGTAATTCCACATGAATGTTGTTGCTCTATGAATAAAAAATGTCCCGCGCACAGCACACTGACATTTCTCATAAATTTCACTCAAATCAATCGCTGGCATATTTGTGTCAAGGCAATAGGCTATTACATCAATATTGTTCTAACACATTAGTTATCAGGGCCAGCAGGGGTTGCAGCAACCTACTTCCAACACATTGTATTGAGTTAGTCACTTGGAGAGGAGTATATTACAGATACACTGGGATTAATTTATTGATAACATCTCTGTGGCACATTTGATTTTTTTTTTTGACTCTCCAATTACCTCCCACAATTGGATTCACACAAGTCCATGAAATATGACTCTCTGCTCAAGGAAGGGCAATTAAATCATCAAATTCCTCAATCCAGTGGTGGCAGGGCCTAGTAATAAATAAATTCCCTCCCTCGCTCACCCTCTCCTCCACCATGACACTGGCTGTGAGAATTTATAAAGGCGACACTTTAATGCAACAGTAACTATTATATGTATTGCTGCAAATGGCATTTTTAGATAGCAGGAAGTAATTACTAGATCCACTAAAGGATCACAGAGATGCATTTTATTGACCTGTAAATTTGTTTACTACTGCTGAGCTAGGTGGCTTTACATTGTTGGACTAAATGCCCCCCCCCCCCCTTCGCCTCCCCTCCACAACCCCCCCTCACAGAGGCAACAGTAAGTCACACTGTGGTCATTGAGCATGCTCAAAACACCTTCTTTGAGACACTGCATTTGATTGTGGAGCTCTGATTTAAGAGCAGCAGCCCATAATTCAACAATGGCCTTTTAAGAGAAAGCCACAGGCAACATGGTGTATCAGAAAAGCCCTGCAGTTGATTAATGTGACCATTTGCTAATGAGGAAACTGACAGATCATGCAATAATTCCCCTGTATCTGGCCGGTTTGTCATCCCCGGCGGTGGGGATACTGAGCAGGGCTCTGCTGGATCTATCCGCGCCCGTCAAGCACAATGTATTCACATCATGTAATCCCACCCGTTAATCTGTTTAAATGGGGGTAGAGGGCTAATTCACGGGGGCTCTTTATGCGAGGTAAACGGGTAATCTCTCGGTGGATCCGAAGCCAATTAACCGCTGCTTTTTTAGCTTTTTATTTAAATACAGGAGGTGGAAAATGGCGTTAAAGACCTACTTGGGTGAGTTCTGTGCCCATGAAGATGAGGAGAATCAGAGTCAGGAGCTTGCTCGCAGGCTGCATCTCTTGCCTCCGGTGTGTGTGGACCAGCGGTCTCACATGCAGATCGAGTCCCTTTGCGTCCCCCCGCACAGCAGTCCTCTCCTCCCCGGCTCTCTTTCGCGTTGCAAGTCGCTCGATTCTCTCTCTTTTCTTATGATTATTATTATTTTATCCCTCAGCAACCCAGTAGCAGAAAGCGACAGATCTGTTTGGCGGACTCGTCTCTGTGCATATTCATTTCATATCGGGAGCCTATCTTCGGTTGCCTCTCCCCTCTGGTCTTCGTGGCCGCACTTATTTATCGCTGCGACGGACTGTGATGAACATTGGGCTGAAGACGCGCAAACACTGTCGTATACACTGCTATAAACCTTCTCTCTGATATTGCCAAAAGTTTACCTCCCCGCCTCAAGCTGCCGTATAAGCTCTCGATGAAAAAATGAGAGTGACGGCGCTGTACATGGTGCTGAAAACGGAAGTAGCATCGCCAAGAGAGGGAGATTTAAATTGGCAGGCAGACAGGAGGGAGAAACCTTTCCAACAGGATTTGCTGTGAGTTAGTCCATCATGAACAAAAGTTTCCTAATCAGCATTTATTCCCCTGAGCTTTGCATTTCACTTTAATTCATGGCAGCTGATCTTAGAAAACAATTTAATGACAAAAAATAAACTACTTTACTTTTTGGCTGCGTAAAAATACAAAAATAAAGTAATGTACAGTGTATGTACACATGGTAAATCTTAAGTGGCTCATGTATTTGTGTAAAAAAAAAATGCAGTATACTTCCCTTCAAAAGAAATTCATCTTTATATGGAAAAAAAAGAAATATAAAGAGAAAAATGGTCTTATCTGCAGTAGTTACAACTCTTAAACAAAATTTTTCAAAGTCCGCTGCTGTGATTTTGAGGGCTTGCCCAAGCGGCAACCTCCGAGGCTGAGAGATGAAGCCAATGTGGAAGTGCCAAAAACTTGAGGCTGGCTCCACAACAAAGCAAATCCCCATGGACTCCCATGTTAAAATGCCAAACTTTACAGCAGAAATTAACATGTTTAAAGCCTGGTATTACAAAACAACAACAACAACAACAACAACAACAAAAACAGTTTCAGTCCTTTAGCTAATTTCAAAATTCATGACAACTGTACAAGGGTGTTTTTTTTTTCTTTTTTAATAACTCACACGTTTACATTTTTTTAAAAAAAATTACTCATATTTAAATGTGGGGCCCGTGATTGACAGGCTGTGTAATGGTTCCTGCAGTCAGATCCACCCCTCACTCCACCAAAACACCAGCCTCTCATCCAAATATGGTCACTTCCGGCTCCAAAAACCAAGATGGCGATGGCTGAAATGCCAAACTCAAAGCTTCAAAAGGAAGTCCACAAACCAATAGGTGACATCATTCTAGTTATGTCCATTATTTATACAGTCCATAGCCCAGCTGGCCACCAACGTCATTAGACATTAATATTTGGTTGAATATCAGTTGAGAGGTCAGATGACCACAATTGCCAATGCCAACGTCAATTTGACACAGAATACTGTCAACAGATGACATTGATATTTTGTTGTGTTTACTAAGTATCTAAAATCCAACATCTTCCAAGCGTCTCATGCCAACATAATCTTGACGTAGAATAACAACATTTAGTCGTAAGGTGTAGACAACAAATCCCAATGTCTGCAAAATGTCATAATGTTTATGCCCACACATCAAATTCTAATTTTGTTAGGCATTTAAGATATCATCAGACCAATTTTTGTTCCAAACAAAATTTCACATTGGGTGCTGGGTGGGTGGAGTCAAGGAGGTACGAAGGTTTTGTGTCAACTTGTGGGGGGAAGACATATGAAACAGGGGGTTTGTGGGTCCTCCGCTAGATTATTTCTAATGGTAGACACTTAATTTTCTGCACTCTGGTTAATGGTTTTGCACCAATTTGTGCATTTTCTGCAATCATTTATAGTAGAAATGTCTTACATTTTGTCAAATCAAAACTCCTCTGCTACTTCAATGATTTTATTGGTGGTGAAAAGTGCATATGTTCTAAATATAATCTACACCTATGCTTGGAGTTGGAGTTAGTTTGACAAAGTGTTGACAAAGTATTTCAATCTTCTATTTAAGTAAAATAGTAATACAACACTATTAAATCAATCCATTACTGGTAAAATTCATGCATTCATAAGTTTTACTTATGTACAAAAGTACTGACAGCACAATGTACTTAAAGGGGCATTCACCCCAAAATCAAAAATGCATAAGGGTTGATTTTGACCAAAGCCACTAAGCTTTTCCTGCTATCATCACAGTTAGTTTAATTTGTCAGAGAACATTACATGATATAAACTCTTCATATATGTTTTGTTTGTAAAGATCTATAGGCTTGACCAGCGCTGGAGACGCTGTCATAGCAAATGAGAGGAGGCCCTGGGCCCACAGAGCATGTTGGAGGCTCTACATCCAGAGTTGTGTGGACACTGGAGGAGAGCGGACAGTGGGTTCTCCGCAGTAGGCCCAAATCCAGTGGACTTTCCACCCACTCTCTGTTTCTCTAGCATGCTCCGGGGGCCCTGACTTGACTCTCAGCCGCCTGGCTCAATCCCACAGCCCCTAAGCAGCCTCCAGCATTCCCACTGACCCAGGCTGTGCTCTGCTCCTCTGCCAGAAAACCAGAGGGCGGCCAAGAGTTTGGCGAAGTCCATGCCCGCCTCTAAGGGCCCTCTATCAGCTTTCCTCCAATGCCCACATACCTTTGGATGTGGAACTGTGGACTTTGTAATTTTTTGTCAGGGACTTTGTGTCCCTGCTCTCCAAACGTTTCTTTGCTATGATTGGATGAACAACATTTCGCAGTCTAGCCAATCACAGGGGGATCCATAAAAACACATCCCTCTCCTGTCCCTTTGGACCATCCATTCTACCATCAACCAATCATGAACTGGTTACTCAAGATAATCCACAGATCTTGTTGTGAGCAGTTTCATGTAAGAACTATTTTCTGTCTACTACACCTGCCAACCATTTCAGCTTGCAGAAGAAAGCGTGGATCTCATGGATCAGAGGCTCGTATTTCTGACAGTGCAAGATGTAAACATTAATGGCGTCCTCCTCAGATGAGCTGTAACATTAGCTAGCTCAGCGGTGTTAGGTGAGCTATAAGTAGATGCACTCTTCCTTCTGCATGGTGATACAGTTGGCGGGTGTTTTGTACTGCTTACCACAAAGTCTGGATTATCTGGAAAGAGACATTGCTCTTGAGTTTTTCAAATGTAGTGATTTATTTATATTTGGCACTTTGAGCACCACAAGTGAGTGCCATCAAGTTCAATTATAGTGAAGTGAATGCAGGCATCTAAATTGATAAACAGCACTACAGGAAAGAGCAAAAGCATGAATTTTTGATGATAGTGAACTGTCCCTTTAAAATACCAAAGGTATTGGTTGTGGCTTTCGTATTATTACATCATTGAATGTAATACATTTTTTATCATTTGCTTATTGTTACTGACACATTACTATGTGAGCATTTTTAATGTTTTATCAAATTTAGTTCATATACTGAGTTCAGTGTATGCCATTGCATCATATTTAAGTAGTTAACCACATGTTGTGTTCAATATTGATATCCAAAGCAACTAGTAACTGTATCTGCCAAAAATACTCCTGTCTGAAATGTCGAGAAATAGTACATACTCAAAATGTTCTCGCACTTGAGTGAACTTGAATGTGTTACTCTCCACCTAAAAAACAAGCATTAGAATTAAACCCAGGGTAGAGTTATTGGGATGATATATTGATTATTTTGCCTTATTAGACCTCATCAGGACAGAGTTTGATTGACATCTCCCTGACCCTCCAATCAACTTTGTTGCACCTGTGAGGGCGGGACAAATTGCAGCTTTATCCCTCTTATTAGAGTCCAGCGACCTCATGTAATTCTCATTATAGTTCATCAACATGAGCTAAAGTCTCATTAGCCAGAAGAAGTGATCGGAATGTCATCAGCCCATTAAATGTCCGTTATCTGTGGTTATAAGCCTCATAGATATGGGTCAGTAGAGGCCTGCTGCACTTACTGGTAGGTTCAAGAAGCTGTTATGCCCGTTTAATTGCTGTTACCTGTTCTTTAGGTTTCATTTTCCTGAGGTGTAGGTGCCAGAACGACGTGGTTAGGTGTAGAAAAAGATTATAGTTAGACCTAAGTATCAGTTTCACACGGCACTCCAACTCCTGTCTCCTGGGTGAAAGTCTTGTGCCAAAATAAAAAAAATAACTTAAAATCAATTTCTGCTCCTCTCATAGATCTAGTCTGAGCGTGTGTGTGTGTGTGTGTGTGTCCGGTTATCAGAATACTACTTTGATCCTCAGGCACTCTGTGAGGGCAGCACAGTACCATTGTGAATGTCAACAATAGGCTCTTAATTGGGTGGTCGTGTGGGTCTGAAGCTGCTCTGCTCCTTGCCTGCCTGTGACTGTCTGATCCACATTATATGCTAATAGCTCAGTGGCCTGTAGATAGACTCTCAGCTAAAATGAATTCTCTTTTGGTGGCACTAAGATGCATAAATCACCCTGGTAATGGAACCAGGGCAAGTTCATATCTGTATTCTCTAATGTGGACTCCCATTTGTCTGTTAACAGATTTCTGGCTGGTCTGCGCACCTGAACGGAGCGATACAAGGTCGGACTGGGAGGAGGTTTAAGCTCTAACAGTGAGATAATGATTTTCAGGATAGTGAGTTAAAGTGCTCGGCACCTGCTTCTTCCTGCCTCTGATTGCGTTTGCAACTCCCATGATGCTTTCCATCGGGCATGTGCATGCACGCACAAATGCATTTGTGTTGGCGTGCTATACCAGCAGTACGAGTAGCTTCAGCTCACTCAATGAGGGTTTGATTACGGGGCAGGGGAATAAGATCTGCGAGTAATAAAAGTGGTATGCTCCCGACATAAAGAGGAACATTTGTTTGCCGGCAGGAGCCCTTCCCTGCGTGGTGGTACACAGCCCACACACTGAACAGCCGGAGACACCTCTCACTGGCACTTTGGCCAATATTAAAGTTTGTCTCTGTAGCATGAAGCCACAGTGGATCCCACCACTGAGCACAGTAGACCCTTTGATCATGCCTGATGAGATGTTCTGTTATTAAAAGTTGCAAAGAAGAACAGGAAAGACACTGTGTATGTTTGTTTGTCTTTGATTGTTTACTGGGTGCGAGAGAAGACACTCGGCTCCACTTTGATTAATTAATACATAGCGGTTCCTGGCATATTTTTACCTTTTGCAAAAATACGAATCCAATTACGGTGACAGGTTTGATTACTCTGCACATGCTAGTTAGTGTGAAATGAGGACAAGATAATATGTCTCCTCACTTCCTAGGAGGATAGTAGTAGATGGAGGATTGCGATGAGGACAGTGGCGAACAAGTGATGAATGTTAAAACAATCAACGGAAATGGGAGATGATGGAGCACCGCTGTGATTTGGAAGATTTCACTGGAAAAAAAGCTGTTCAAACAGAGCAAGGCTGAGCAGGGAGGTTGATTTAATGTTGCCACTTGTATGGATATTTCTCCTCAAGATTTATTTCCCACCCGTTGAGCTCTAAATGCAAATTGCTGGATTGTCTTGTTTGCATGCAGATGTATGTAAAATGTCTTCATCGCAAGTGCATCGGAGGGGAAGTCACTCTGAGTGAAATGCATGTGATGTGTTAACGCTTTGCTAAGTTGCATTGAATTTGTGAGGTGACTGATTGTAATTGCACACCACCCTCACACACGTACACACTCACACTTTGTCTCACTCTCTTTGCTTTTTTTTTTGTTCCTGCAGCATTGACTAAAAAACGAATACTTGGCATAGTTATCCAAGTTTCACAGAAAAATGGATTAACCTTCCAGAATTAGTTCTCATTTGAGAGAGGCCCAGTTCTTTCACCAGTTGAGTTCTTTTTCTTCTTCCCAGTTAGGTTTTGCGAGTCGAGCGTGTGCATGTGTGTGTGAAAGAGACGGAGAGAAAGTGAGTAAAAGAGCTCCAGTTTAAATGTAGGTCCCAATAGAATTTGTCTCTTTCCTCTCAGGCACGCTGCCATTACTTCCCCCTTTCATCACTTTCTCCCCCTCTGCTCTCTGCAGGGTTGATGCTACAGATAACGATCAAAGATATGTTTCACACATCTTTTGTAGGCTATCTTGGTAACGCTCTGTTCATTTGCTGTGCTGCAGACCTGGTCTGTATGGGCCCAGGACCTTGATCAGTTCTGCGCTTACAGGCAGAGCTTCATAAAAATATGAATTAACAGCCCCCTGTGAGTTGATCTTGAGTCAGTGTTAATGCATTGGATAATGACTCCATCGGCATTCAGCCTTCAGACCTTGGGAGGATAAAAATTTCCCAGTGCTGTACAGAGAATGAGAGAGAAAAAGAGGAGGACAGAGAAGAGCAAATGAACAAAAGGAGAGTGTGGGAGAACTGAAGAGGGACCAGGATAAAAAGATCTATCTATCTATCTATCTATCTATCTATCTATCTATCTATCTATCTATCTGTCTATCTATCTATCTGCTTCTGTCTGTCTGTCTCGGCAAATGACGAGTAGTAGTCTTTGTCAGTTTTAGAAAAGAACAGACAGTTATCACTTTACCTCTGAATAGAACTGACGCCTCTGCACTTATTGAGTTTTATGTAGCTGGCATTAATGGCACGGCTGCCTTTCAGAAACTGGAGACATCCAGGCCATTAGACAAAGATAAATATCCTGGCATAAAGAGCACCGTTACCGGATTCCTGCGATTGAAAAAGCGTGGTCAGATGAATCATTTTTCACTCATTTACCTCACCATCCAGACAGATTTGTGTGAAATCCAAAAACGCGGCCTCTGACGCTCGCTGTCGCTTGCCAGATGTTAAGGATGGTTTGAGGTCTGGAGTGATGCAGACAGCCCTCCACTGCGATACATTAGTTCAGATGATTGCTCTACATGATTGTATACCAGCTGAGAGATATTAGACTGTGTTTGTAGCATCAGGTGCACACAGAGAGGCAAATACTTTCTTCCCTGTCACCAGACACACTGCCAGAGCAATTCAAGTGCGGTTTCGATCGATGTCGCGAATGAAGTCAAACACATTATAACGGCCTCTCCAATCACCACATCCAAAAATCATTAAAGCTTTATGGGAAGTTCGGTATCACTGAGATGAATTAGATCATTAACATCTAACATCCATGACCTAACCTCATTCATCAAAGAGTTGGAGGCTTTCCTTCTTTAGTGAGATGTTAGTCCATCTTTAAATACAGCTGAGGACTTTTACAGAGCACTGAAACTGTTTCAGACATTTCTGCAATTGACAGTTCACTAAATCCCTCCCACATACATCATTCAGTCATAGCTCAGCAACCAGTGTTGGGTAAGGGTTACTTCAAAAGTAATCAAAGTATGTTATTGTTACTTTTTAAAAAAGTCACCAGTTACTTTACTGCGTTACTCCCTGAGAAAAGTAACTCAAGCACTTTTAAAGTACTTTTGAGTATTCTACATTTCCTATTGGGCAATGGACCACAGGGCGCTAAGCCTACATTTTTTTGTCTCCAAAATTAAAGTTATGGACCACTTGCCCTTCACTGAGA